>NW_022995748.1:4002363-4108679 GCF_900245975.1 Drosophila guanche
GCCTACCTCTTCCGCTCGCCCTAAAATACTGTCCAACTGCCCCGTGCAATTGCCATTTTGGTTGCCTGTTTGCTTGCATTTTTTATTTGTTGGTTTTAAGCGCCTGCACTTTGTCTGCATATGTGTGTGTGTGTGTGTGTGTGCATGTCCGTAAACTACAGAGTGGGACAGAGGGAGAGAGAGAGAGAGGGGGTGTGTCCGATGTGTGTGTTTTGGCGCTGATGTTCATATACTCTCCATGGGAATTGCAGCCAAGTTTACAGTAAATATTTTTGCGATTCCCTTCTCATTCGTTTTTTTTTTTTCGTTTCTTTGGACATACTTTTTTAATTGAGTTTGTTTGGTGATGCAAAAGTGCGCAAAAATTACACAGACAGTCGAGTTATCCTTTATTGGGGGGGTGGGCTATTCCGCCAGCTGGGTTAGTATTGTTTTGATTGGTTTTTAGGCCAGGGTGGCCCTGGGACTCGGACTGGAACTGGCCAATGCATTGGTCCGGACCATTTAAGCGCTACAAGCACTGTGACGGCGCCCGAAAAATCACTTGGCTCCAACAACAAACAACGTTGGACAAAGATTGCAGCAGGAGGCAGGAGGAGCTAGCTGACACAGTGAACCGCCACCAGGTGACAGCTTAGCCGCTGAGACCACAAAGAGCCAATCCATTAAATGCCAGCATGGAAGCGTGGCACGGAATACGAGAACCTTTGATTCATTCGAGTTTATGTACATTCAGATGTGGTGGGATTATTCATACAGTTTTGGTTTAAGAAACTGGTTTCTCGTTACGCAAAATGTTAAGGCTTTGCAATAGAGAACTCTAGAGAGACTTTTAGCTTTCCAAAATAGACACAGATAAACTGGGTACTTTGAACGTTGTGTAAATATAGGAAAATGTTTGTGTAAAGTTTTTTTTCCACTTTCAACTAAAATGTTTTGTTTGCTCCAACTATGTCAAAATATGTCAATACATTAGGGCTGTTCTTTTTTCTATGATTTGTTGGTCAGAAAGTGTTTTGATGGAACATTTGGAGTAGCTTGAAGAGAGTGTTTGCTTGTTTTGATAATGTGTGCCTGCTGTGAGGGTATTTCAAGTAGTTTTGCTCTGAAAAGATAATGTTTCTGACAACACTTTTGAAGAGGAAATTTTATAATTTGTGGACAAATATCGGACTGTAGGTTGGGAAACCAGAAGCACTCTTCAATGAGATATTTATAATGAGAATAAACTTGGAATTTTGTACAGCAGTGTGCGCCCAGTCTGAGATTTTGTCTGCTAGAACTGACGCCAGCCAGCCAGAAGCACAAGCGAAATATACAAAAGAGAATGCCAAAGAATACTAAATCCAAACAAATCTCGTGTGCATCAAGTCGAGTCGTGCCGTTGGGTATTTTTCAGTGTTAATTCGAGAATCTTTGTCGGAATGAATGAACTTTAAATGGATTTTAATTATTAGATCAGAAATTGAGAAAGTGTTTTTATTTTTATCAACTAACATCAAGAAGCCAACAAACTCGCTTTAGGAGCTTTATTCACTTTTACTTGAATTGCAGTGCTGCATCCATCCTTTGACGCAATTTGGGTTTCTATCTGGGGATTTGATTATGTAGCCGACAACTGGTCTACGTGTAAGCATATTCATCATGCTGCCTGTCCTGTATGTAGTTAGTTTCCCCGTAGGTAGGCCGGAGCACCACGCTTATATATCAATTTTGCATTCCCTGCACTCTGGTGTGCCGTGGCTGTGTGCCTTTGTAGTGGGACTGTGTTTGCACATCCTTTGCACAGCCGCCTGCTGTCTTTGTTTGCCCTGCCCATTCATTCGAACACACTCAAGCGCACACACACACACGCGCTTTTCTTTCTCTATTTTTTGTATGAAACACTCAGTCACTCGTATACTCTATCCTCTGCTGTTGCTGTTGCTGTTGCTCTACCCTCTGCTTCATGCATATGCATTGTTTATTGATTTTAGCGCTATATCTATGAGGGGCTCTTTGCTTTCGCTGCCACTGCCGCTACCGTTCTACCTCTACCTCTACCACTACCACTACATCCATAACCGTACATCCATCTATCTCAACTGCTCTCTCTACCATATCACTTTGCAGGGGCACACTCGGCCTAATTGTGAGCGGCATCTCCATATTCTGGTGTGCCATATCGGCCTCGAAACTGTTCGCCACAGCGTTCTCCATGGACCATCAACAGATGCTGATTGCCTATCCGTGTGCGGTGCTCTATGGAGGATTTGCCTTGATTACCATTTACTAGGCACGGGCGAGCGGTCGGGCCTTCAGCTATACCACCTCGTCATATGCTCTCGCACTCGCTCATCTCTCTCTCTCTCTCTCTCTCTGTCTGTCTCTCTCAGCAGCAGTAGCCTCGTTTTAATTGTCCTGCAAACACATACTCGTACATATGAAGAAAATAGAAAGAGAGCAAGAGAGAGAGAGTGACTGGCACACACACATGGAAGGCTATATATGTATGTATATGTTTTGTAAGAAAATAAGAGCTGATTGCGAATTTGTTGTTCCATCTCTTCCCCTACTCAACCATATCTCCCCCCCTCTTTTTTTGGTTGTGTTATGCCGTGTAATAAATTTGATTGGGAATAAAAAAATGGTTAACAAATTGAAATTGGTTTTTTGCCATACAGATAAAGGGGGGCATACACAGAGCTACTCTATTTATACATATGTATGTGGTAGTGTAAGCAGCATATTGGAATTTCACGCGCTCGTTTCCGTTTCCGTTTTGCATCGCGCACTTTTTCGGTGGGCATATGGAACATTAACGCCGAACTCTTTGCTTTATTTTAATAACTCTGCTTCGCCATTTTGCTGTGGAAATGTGGGCATTATGCCATGAATCAGTTGGCTTTTTTATGGAATACATATTGGGAGTATTCATGAGGATGAACCATCGATCAGGTGAGTGTAAAAAAGTGACTTAAAGCATGGCGGTCTATAGAGAAAGGATGCCGAACTGATACCAGGAGCCATCAATATTGAAGGCCAAACCGTGTGCTAGCGTGTATTTAAGTACAAGAAACAGCTCCTTCGACTTGCAGAATGATCACATGCACTATTAATATTAGTTCCACTAGTTATAGGTATTTAATGCTTCTAAATCATTTAAGAAACATAAACTCGTACGGGTAAGTTTTCAATGTGTCTTTTGTGTCTTTCCTGCTTGACACAATCATGAAAATATAAATCGAAATTACGAATAAATATCCATAATATGAAAAAAAAAATATGCCAAATCGTGCACAAATCGTAAAAAGTTCCATTATTGATTTTTTAGTGCAATATTTATAGTTTTTATTTGTTTATTTTGAAGTTTCTGTCATTGATATTGAATCGACTTTCTATTATTTGATTTTATTACATTTTTTCGTCGTCAGAGTTGTCATTTCTTTTCGAACGTGTGAAATTGTTCTATAAAAGATTTTGAAAGCTACGAAAAGCGCACAAACTTCTCAAACCATGAGACGCCACCGGTATGACAACGATACCACGGTAATTAGTCCACAGGGACGGATATTCCAGGTGGAGTATGCCATGGAGGCAGTGAAGAAGGGAGAGGCCACCGTGGGTCTGAAGAACAAGGACTTCACCGTGCTGGCTTCACTCTACGAGCCATCGGCTGAAGGGACAATGCAGCGAAAGATAATGCCCGTGAGCTCGCAGCTGGGCATATCCTTTGCGGGTGTGGCACCCGATGCCAAAACCCTCTTCCGCCACATGCTGACCGAGACATTCACCTATCGCGTTTCGTACATCGGGAAAATACCTGTAGATCGGCTGATGATCAATCTGGGCAAAAAGGTGCAAGCCCAAACCAACCGCTACGATCGTCGCCCCTTTGGGGCTGGCCTCTTGGTGGCGGGCTACGACGAGCAGGGATCCCACCTCTTCCAGGTGATGCCATCGGCCACTGTCATCAAATGCCTAGCCACTGCGATTGGGTCGCGTTCGCAGATAGCACGCGACTACCTGGAGCATCACATGCAACACTTTGAGGGCTGCTCGAAGGATGATTTAATTTGCCACGGCATTCGGGCCATTCGCGGACCGCTGGGCATCGAGCAGAAACTCAACATACAAGTGGCCATCGTGGGCAAAGACGTAGAGTTCAAAGTCTTTGGCGAGAAAGAGACTGAAAAGTATCTCCAAATGGCAAGCCAGTCAGCAGATGGAGCCGATCTTTAATGTTTAATGTTAATAAAATAAAACGGAAACACATCTTTGAATATCTTCAGATATCTGGTCTGGATCCTTTTAAGCCATAATCAACTTTATCTTTCATTTCAAAACACTCTTATGACAGAGCTTAGTAGCTTAGGGGAACAGTGACTAAATCTCGACTGCCTCACAATGCCTCACTGATGTCTCAATTAAATGACCACTTCAGTTGATTGTTTTGTGTTTTATCTATTTTTGTTTGTAGTACAAATAAATGCAATAAAAATTACAAATACACAAGCACTTAACTACTATAAATAATAGAAGCAGCTCTTCACCTGTCGTTCTCTCTTTTGTGAAAGCAAATAACAATTTACTTGTAACTCAAAATTCATTTGATTATATTTTCTTATTCTAATCCACCAGCAGCGCCTTGGTAATTAAGCTTGGAATATTTTGCCACTTGTAATGAATTAAAAATAGCATATATTTTATTGAAGGTTTTCCCTTAAAGCACATTTTATCTCTCTAGCACAGGGCTGAACATCTTTTCCCGTAAGCTTCAGGTATTTATGATTTCACATTCAGATTTTCTCTCCCTTCTCTATGGCTGGTGCACTAATCGACAACAAACGATGCAGATGCCTGGCGAAAGGCTTTCTTTCTTTCAACTACCATTGAATTCGATTGGAAATTATTCGATTGTGAAGTTGCTGCAGCAATTGGGATTTCAACTGCAGCCACAAAGGATATTGGTGTTCATTTTGCATTGCGATTTGGTAATGAAAATCACATAATTCTCAGCCGCATGCAGAGTGTTAATTGAATTTGTTAATGGGCGCAAAAATATTACCCAGAAAAAAAGGATCTCCCACAAAAAAAAAAGGATTGTCCCGTGCTGTTGCTGCCATATGCAAATAATTCAACGTTGTTGTCGCATTTTCATATTACATAATTAGCGTTTTCTTTTCTCCTTTTGGTATATTTTGGGACGGTCGGTCCTTTGCCCACTAATTCGCTCTCGCACACCCTTCCTCCGTTCCTCTTTTTACCATTTGTCTGCATGAATAAATTGCAAAAATGCGTAGCATTTGCTTTGCGCTTTTTGATTTCCGTTTTGGCTGCTGCTCTATCTCGCTCTCTTTCGCCCGCTTTCACACTCTCCATCTCTCTCCCTTATGCAAATTGTTGTAATTACTACAATTCGGTTGAGCATTTTTATGGCCAAAGCTGTGAAAAAGGCGAGGAAACTGAAAGGGAAAAAAAAGGAAAGGAAAAAATTGGTATAAAGAAATGTATGCGGAAATATTTGTGCGCTAATTGCGTGGCCTGAAAGAGGAGCCAGAGCCGGCAGCCGGCAGCCGGTAGCCGGTAGCCGAGAGGATGGAGAGCAGAAGTAAGGGGAAGAGGACCTTGGGAAGGATCTGTGTGCTTAAGCATTTTACGCTCATCAAAGGCGTCGCTTGCCATTAGCGCCATTAATAAACACTCGTTAGGAGCTGGCTGGCTGGGGAGCAGGAACAAACGCTGAAGCTGAAGCTGGAGCAGGACTCTCGAATGTGTTGCTGATAATTAGAATTAGCTCACAATTAGCTGGGACTCGGTGTGCAGCTTTTTCCTTTCATAAGCTTATTAGTTTCACGACTTTGCATACCCTTCGAAGCGGGTAGCACCATATTCGCAATCATCGATTGTGACGTGGGAAAATATAAGTTTTTCTTTCTGTAAATTTCGGAACAAAACTTATTCAAAATTTGTTGCTGCCAAGGGGAAACGCTTGGTCGTTAAGGGTATCTAAGCTTTCGTTGCCACAGCTCTACGTTCTTTATTGTTCCGCTCTGATTATAAGCAGCTTGGTCTTGAAAAATCCTTGGCTGCAAAAGAGAATGCTGGCTGTTAGACCATCCCATCCATTCCATTCCATTCTGAGCGCATCTTCCCCCTCCAGCACAGCCCATCGAGCGTTAAGCGTTGAGCCAACACAATGGAAAAACACCTGCGGACAAAAGCTGCTTACGGAAATGCATGGCCAAAGAAAGGGGGTGGTGGCTGGCGTAGGGGGGACAACAAGAGTTATTACATTTTAGCTTTTCCTGCAGAGCCACTCCTCGTGCTCATCTTGGGTTTGTTCTTTCATCTTCTGCTGCTGGATGCTGCTGCTGGCTGCTGGCTGCTGCTTTTGTGGCTGCAACTTTGCTGCATTTTAATAAATATGCAATCTAAAAACGTTTCCCACACAGACAAAGCCGCAATAGCCACAAGAGGCGTAGAGTCGCAGAGGGGATGATGGCTTCAGGGCTGCATGTGCATGTGTGTGTTTGTGTGTGTGGAATGTGGCATGGCCTGTACCAATGCCAAGAGTAAAGGCGTTAATTACGCTTTCCCTCAAGAGCAGGCAATAGAAAGCGAGACGACAGCCACATTATGGCTATAGACCTTAATGGCACCTAAAGGATAGGTGGAGAAGTGAAGCGCAGTGCTGGGCAGACACCAAAGGGGAGGTGTGTCTGCATCGGTTGCACTTGCCACATTTTTAATTAGCGCTCTTAAAAGCTCATTGAATGGTCAAAAAAAAAAGAGGGAATAAAAAAAGGAAGCACAACGAAACACGAAGCGAGGTTGTCAGTCAACTGCACTGAAAGAAAATTATAAGCTGTCAAATAGAAAAATGCAAAGCAGATTCAACTCCATGCAGCTTCCAAATGTTCCAAATTTATAGCTCTTAAACTCTGAAAATATAAAGAATAAAGAATTTATTAAGCAGATAAAGTGATTTCCGGTAATAAAAGATGCTGCAGGCCATAACAGAGTCTCCGAATCGCACACCGAAGAAAGCCATTTCAAGCTGGAGCTTTTGTTGTCAACTAACAGCTGTTAAGTGCTCACAGCAGACGCTCTTACTCTAACTCTGTTACCGCTCCCATGTACGCCGCTCCGTTAACAGTCAGTGAGCGTTCTCATTTACAGCGCACTGCTAACGCTCTCTGGCAGCGCTCGCTCTCACGATCCACACCGTTTTTGAGCTGAAAAACAGCTGCTAAAATGTACAGTAAATTATACATAAAATTATAAATTATGCTACAGCTTCAATTATCTCTCGTTTTTTTTTTGGCCAGTGTATGGCTGGGTGGGTCTCTGCTGTATGTGGGTGAGTGCTTCTCCTACCATGTGTGGGTGTGGTTGCATTAACGCTTCAGCAGCGATGTTGTGGGTACGCAAATGGCCACGTAATAACAGCATGTTCCAAAGGTCAACAGGTGCAAATCGCACCACCCAACCCAGCCTTGAAGAATTTCAAAAATGTCAATCATACAGCTTTGGCCTTATCACTTAGTCAGTCAGTTAGTCAGTCACTTAGCAAAGAAATTTAAACACATTTAAGGCAAGCAAATGGAGAATTAAATCAAGCTAAGCAACGATCCAATTGAAGGAGGGTTTCTAACATTTCAAATAAATGCAAAGAATGTTTCACAGCTGCCATTAAGGCAGGTCTATCTCCGGAATGGGTTGAGTTGCAGCCAGTGGGAAGATTTAAATGGACCACTTGACGAGCCTTTCAAATGCATGGTTGGGATGGAGAGTGAATTCCTGAAATGCATAGAGAATTAGCCGGAGATGAGCGGTTGGGTTGAAGGGAAGCACGTGTAAAAAGGTGGCCAGATGTTGCATTGCTTCCGCTTCGGCAGCCGCCACTCTCCGCGTCTACCACTTCCTCTCTCGTTGACTGGGGCCAAAGCCAGACCAAATTGCTGGTAAGCCCCAGCCTCAGCCTCAGCCTCAGCCTCGCACACATCGTACACATCACATCGTTGGGTTGCAGCTTAAAAGCGGAATGCAACATTTATGGTTAAGCTTCCAAAATGGCTGCCGCCACACATGCAACAAGAGGGTGGGACAGAGGGAGAGAAATGTGGCTGGCAACTTGGCGCGTTGATTGCTGCGGCCAGAGATTGTTGCACACTTCCGGAGCGCCTCTACAGAGAATGACCATGAGATTTGATAGATGGATGGCAGGATGGAGGGATGGCTGAAAGGTTGCCAAGTACTGGGAATCAGATAAATAATCTACGGCTCTAGACAATTTCAGAACCAATTAGCTGGACAACAAAACACTTGAATGGAGCTGGAAAGCATAGCTAGAGAAAATAAAATCCATTTTCCTCGCCTTCCCTCTTTTGCATTTGCTTTTGCTATTGGATGAGGCTGGAAATGCTGGATTACCTGGCCATGTTTATTGTTTTTCACTTTTTATGCACTTCAATGAGCTTCGACTGTGGATCCTGGCGTGTGTGCGACTCAAGGATAGCAATGAGGCGGTGGAGGAGTCTAGGCGCTTCCAACTGAACTGTAGATAATCCCCTGACAACAGCAGTTAACAGGCAACGATTACTTGGCAACAAGTCAATTACGAGTCTCAACTCTAGTCGATTCCTCTATCTCTCTCTTTCACTCTCAGTGCGGCAGCACAGCCTGGTTACACCGATAAGAGAGACTCACTCCTCCTGCTAGCCAACTTGGACTTGGGTATACAATAAATTCCTCGACCGCTCTAGCTTCAGCTCTCATTGCGGAATCCCCTTTAATGCGCTAACTAATTGAGCGGGGTCATGCGGGTAGTAATGGCTGAAAAAACGAAGATGGTGAAGACCTGTGTGGAGTAGCTGGCTGCCAGTGCCTGTCCCAGTTCCATCGCCAAGTGGCAATCGCTTGTAATCTGCAACTGTACGAAGGGTATATGTGTTGGGCGAAGGAAGGAGGGCTTTGTTGTGGTTCAGAGGAAATGAATTCTTTCATGTTTGTCCAAGATTTATTTCAGATATCGTTGGATTATCATTGCTAGAAAAACGAAATAAGTATTCCCCCCCCTTCTTAGGGTACCAAACCATTCGTTCATCTTGCTCTCGTCTCTGCCATAGCACAAATTACTTTTGGCGAAATTTTTACAACATTTTTATTGCCTGTCGAATGGGCAGTGGGAGGACCGACCCGTCTGAGAGGTCAAGATTTGGCTGGCTTTGCGATTTCAGTTATGCGGTTTCAAAATTCAATTAAAAGCCAACATCACATTTCTCTGCTCCTGGCTGAATCCCCTTAGATAAGGCTGCGAATGTGTGCCAAAAAAGTACAGTTTGAAGCTAGTGAATGGAACTTCCAAAAAAGGAAGTTGGTCTTACGCCACTGATGATGCTTTATCTAAACCCTTGCCAAAGTGGCAGAAAACTTTCGATTGAATTCGGATAGATAACTATTTACTTTGTGGCAATAAAAGTTTTCTATGCTTGTTTTTTGTGCTGCAACTTTCAGATACATAAATGCAGTGAGTTCCCAAAACAAATTCAATTTGTTCAAATTTAAATGCCTCACACAAACTCCTTCAAAAAATGACTCAGACCCCTGATTATGATTAGTGTATTTAACATGTTTTGGCTGTTTATTTGCTGTGCATCACGTGCTAAAATTTTTGCTGGAAAATGTTCGGCTACGAAAAAACAAACAGACAGAAAACAATGCGGCAAACGCTGAAACGGGAGAGACAGAGAGAGAGACAGAGAGAGAGAGAGGGGTGCAAAAGAGAGGAGCAAAAGAGAGGAGTGGAACTCACTCGCTCGGCTGCATTTGCATATTTTGCTGAGAATTGCTGCCTGTTAATAGGAAAATGCGACACAGGGTATCCCCATCCCCATCCTCGTCCTCCTCGCTATGCTGGCAGACAAAGAGCTGCAGGATGAAGGGTAAGAGCTGGCAGATAGTGTGTGCGTGTCGGCACGTGTTTGTTTTGCATGTCTAATGCGCTTTGAACCCCATTGCTGTTGCTGTTGCTGTTGCTCCTGATCCTGATCCTGCTACTGCAAGGAGGAAATATGTATGTCAAATGCTTAATCAGCCGCACACAAACACACACACGCACACACGCACACACACACAAAGCAAAGCAGACAGCTACCAAACAAAGCAAACGAGCAAAGCGAGCGATGCATAAATATTTCAATAGCATACTTTTCGGCTACGTGCTTCAGCCTCCTCCTCGGCTCAGCACCAACTCCAACTCCAACTCCAACTCCATCGCCAGTTATCCAGCTCCCCGCAATCTCTGTGTGTGTGCTTTGGACACTTTGCTGCATGCATTTTATTTAAGCTAAATAATTGAAACTCTCTTTTGCCCCAGCAGTCGACGTTCTCCACACAGCACCCAACCCAACAAAAATCAAAAAACCTGAGGCCTTCTGTCCGTGACGGCAGCAGAGAACTTTTCGGTTCGGATTTTGCACTTGATCGAGTCCATAAAGTGCAAGTAGCACGACAACATATTCGATTTGTTGGAAATTAGGAGTATATTTGCTGGAAAAAGGATGGAATTCAAAGGCAGCAAAGAGCAGTACACTTAGGAGGTGTCTGAATATGTAACAGATAGTAGGGGAAGTGCAGGGCATAACTAAAGTAGCGTTGGGCTTCTGTCGCTGTATCTATTTGGAAGACCCTCACTTCATTACCTTTTGCAATATTCGTTATTATAATATCCACAGTGAAAAGTCCAGTCGAACACCAATTCTTAAATGTTTCCTGTATAAAAACGAGACGAAAATGTGTGTATTGCCCTGGATGGGTAGATCAATTTGTTCCTAAAATGCATAATCCGGGCAAAAATAAGGCAATCATAAGCAAAATTCCTCTTGCTTCAGCAGTCAAGGTCGTACTTGCAGTGCCCGAATATAAGCCATGTATTTCGGCAAAGGAAAGTCAACTTTCCATTCTTTATTGCAAACTTATTCGCTCAAATAAATATACACTAGAGTGACAGCAGCTATTTCAGTGCTGTCGGCCGGCCATCTGTTGAGCTTCAATATTTTATCTGGTCTCATTTCAATTTGCCCAAATTGAATTACCCCTACTTCTGTTTCTTTGGGAGCTGCTCCAGCATCTGCTGGATAAAGTTCTGAAGAAATCTTAAAGAAGATTTCCCCATGATTCGATTACTTAAACATATCTCTGCTCTCTGCCGTCCCTCGACTGCTACGCTCTCAAATCTATGAGTTCTAGTGCCAAGACAAACAATTAAAACGCTTTTGCCAGCATGACAAGAGAGAGAGAGAGAGAGAGGGAGGGAACTACACTCTCTCTCTCTCTCTATACACTCTATTAAAAATAGCGACCATGGAAAATGTGGGAAAAATTGTGTATTTCTGGTGGCGGAGACAAAGTTTGCGACTCAAAAAGTATTTGGAAACTCATTTTGCTTAGCGGCGACTGTTGTTGTTGTTCGTCGCAGGTATACTCTCAGAGAAATGGCACTCAAAATTTAGCAGGCAGTTTGTTTGATCAGCTGCAATTTAGATTAATATTAAGAAAATATTTTTGGGATTATTTTTTAGCTTCAAAAATAGTTCAGTTTAAACCGACTCTTCACGTTGCTGTTAAGTTTAATATGTACTAAACTTACTACATCTTACATCAGCTATCTCTTGGTCTTTATCTGACTGGCAGAGTGTTTCAAAATTCAGCGTTCAACTTTGTCTTCTTTGGCGTTGCTGTTCCTGTTGGCTCCGTGGCTTTGGCTTGGCTTTTGCTGTAATTTCGTTGTCATTAAGTTGGCATTATAACAAAATGCCTTTTCAATCACTTTTGACTAAATGCACTGACTACCGAGGAATGGCAGCTCCATTCCATTTACTGGCTCCTGCTGCTGCCCCTCCCTCTCTGTCTATCTATGTCGCTCTAGCCCGCTCAAGGACGCGCTTCACCGAGTTTCGGCAATTTTCCGACAGGGATAAGTAAGCACAACAATGCCAGGGACCAGAAACAGAAACAGCAGGACCCAGAGCAAGGCGAGGACGAGGTGGTGCTGGAGGTGGAGGATGGTGGAGTAACCGCAAAGTTAAAAAAAGAAACATGAATCCTGCCCTGCTGCTGTTCCTTTGGTTTGGGCATGGGTTGTGAGCCGGGGTCGCAACGCAGTAAATTTAAAGCGTTTCATCAATGTCACTGCAAAGGGACTCTGCTCGTCCTGCCCACGCATATCCTTTTGTATTTAAAATGTTTGCCTGCCTTCGCCAAAAGTTTCTTTTACGTCTCCACTCGCAACAATTTCATTATCTCGTGTAGAAGAGGGGCATGGCAGCGCAGGAGACTGGCTAGGAGGCGCCTCCGAGCTCTGTGAGTGATAGGGCAGTTGTTGTGTGACAGGCGACACGCCGCAGCAACTGCCAAAGGACTCGCTGCTCGACTCCGAGCTGCGAGCAAATTTTTATGGCAAAAACTTTTTCATGGCATACATTACCGCGCTGATTCATGTGCGTATGCACTGAGGGAATAAAACTGGTTTGAAAATGATGAATTTGCTGATATAAATAGTGATTTGGCGAGACCAAGCACGTGTCTAAGGTATTTAATCTGCATTTACACTTCCTGAGCCCACACTTTAAGCACTTACTAACATAAAACAAGTAGGAGCCGGTTCAGGAATAAATCTTAAGCAAACTCCTAAGGCTACTACGTATTTGTTG
This sequence comes from Drosophila guanche, assembly GCF_900245975.1. Classification (NCBI taxonomy): domain Eukaryota; kingdom Metazoa; phylum Arthropoda; class Insecta; order Diptera; family Drosophilidae; genus Drosophila; species Drosophila guanche. The sequence goes on from NW_022995748.1 coordinate 4,015,059, forward strand.
CCTAAGAATAGAACGCACTCAATGGTTCTTCCTTCACGTACAGAGTGCTGCCAAATAATTGAACTTAAAGCAATTTTCCATTTATCAGAAAGAGATCAAAGGAAACGGAAAGTCTCAAATATGAAAGTTTTTGACTAAAGCGAAGTGTAAATTCAAGCGAGTTCTCAGTTATTCGATTTATTATTTGTATATGAACAAGATTGCTTTGAATCTGTGGCGACTATTAGTTCCGAAAGAGCTAAAGCAAACTTGTCAATTAGCTACATAGCAAAACACACGATTAATACAATTTTTAAATTGAATATCCGACTCCACATTTCACTTCTTCTTCTGTTCAAACTTCAATTATATCCTCTACAGATTTCACACCTCTGTTCGCATTTCTTTACAATTTGTACCCTCAGTTTCGACTGTTCTTTCAGTGTCTGCATATTTATCTCTGTGAGAATGGGTGGCCGTGGCTGCAGCGATAATGCGGCGTTAATACGGCCAGCAGTTGGAGCTGTTGGGCCCCAGCTCGGCCCCAGTTCCAGAGGTTCATCTCCGGATACAAGCAGGCGAAAGGAGAAAAGCATCCCGCGGCGCATTTGCATAGGCTTAATTTAAATTCCCTTAAACAGAAGCTGGCTGTGTCTCTCTGTCTCTGTCTGTGTGTTTGTGTCTCTGTGTGTGCATAGGCCAAAAAAAGGACAATGCCGAAATCGAAGCAGCAAAGAAAAACAAAGCAAGAAACGTGAAAAATCAGTGGGGGAAAAACCCGAGAGAAAAACAGCGAGCAGAGCAGAGCAGAGTGGAGCAGAAAAAGGTTTCTCGCTTAAGTTTGCCAAATAACTGCAGGCGAAAGAACTCTGAAGAGCTCCCACAGCAAAGGACCTTTAAGCAGCGACATAACAAAATCAAAAGGATTTTGCGTATAAGTTGCAAATTAAGTTGCCCTCTCGTCCCTACAGCCATGCCCACAACCAGCTCCCAGACCCATTCATGTTCTCATTTCCATTCCGCTTGTTCGTCTGCTTGTTTCTCTTCTTTTTTTTTTACCCTTCTTCCGGCGCTTTCCCGGTGCACCCCGACTTCATCATCTTATGTGCTTATGATATCCTTTTGGCCCTGCGGCCAAGAACAACAATAACAAGCAAGGGCAACATGTCCTTTGCCGGCACACGCTTCCTCCTTTCGGGGTAGAACTTGTCAACGATTGCGGTATGAGATGGAATGGAATGGAATGGGATGTCATGGGATCGAAGGGCGGGGTGATGACTGTTGAGACTTTAAATTAACAGTTGTAGCAAATATCCTTATCTCTCTTGCCTTTTCTCTCTGGAGTGAACTTAAGCCCGGGAGGATCAAACTGGTGCACGTCTGAAAATCTTTAAAAATTGTGCATAATGATAAATGTATAGATGGACATGTGTAGGATACCTTTAAGTATCTATCTATATAAATAACATAATCTAAAACAAAAGCTCAATTGTATTTTGTTATCTATTTGTACGAGTATGTGCCTATCCGTGTTTACTTTGGGAAAATATTCAATAATTGCCAATCAATCAATGCCTTTGATTGAATTGCATAGATAAGCCATGGCAAAAATCTGTTCTGCATTAAATTATTTGACTAACGATTAGATAATAAACAAATATATCTTATCTAATGTCAAACGTAACACTTGAGTCCGTCACTCTGCGGAAAACTCATTCAATTTGCTGATAAAACTCGTCCCATAATCATCTTTAAATGAATCAATTTAGTAATGAATAAATCACACATTAAATCTAATTCCGCAAATCGAGGAAATCTGTGGACTCCAGTCACAAATTTCCCCACTTATTCCACACCCTTTATCAAATTGTAATCTCACTTGGAATTTGTACAATTCTCTGGAAGTACCACTACCATTTGGTGATCCCTTTATTAAACTAACATTCTTATTTATGGTATTTTGTATATGCTCAATTTTACATTTGAATATTTTGTATTTACTTTGTAAGACGCCTAGAAAAGCCGCTTATGGCCTCCAGGCCAAACCAATGGGGCAAAGTGTCTGGGGAGCCAGTGTAAAAAGCGAAGAGAAAAAAAGGAGAAAGGAGCTGGCAGGAGCTTATCTAACAAAACCCAATATTGTTCGGCCGTTAGCCTCTCTCACTCTCAGTCTCTCTTTCGCTGTGCTACGACCAAAGAAATCCTTTAATTGAGTGCACACTTAGGCCAAGAGGCAGACAGTGGAAGACACAAGGATATGCAGATACACACACACACACACATGCAGATGCGAGTATGCTAAGTATAAGTGTTGGTGGCAGTGCCGCCTCAGGGGGTCCCGTCCCTTTCCTACCCAACTGTGCCTCCAGCCTGCTGCCTCTCTGTGTGCCGTTTTTATGCGCTTTTAGCACCATTATCCTTTTACGATTATCACCGCTAAAGCGAATTGACTGTTTGACGTTCAATTGAAATTTTGCATTAAAGCTCAATGGCTTAACCCCTTCAAATTATGCAATAAGACCCACACCACCCACCTAACGCCCATCTCCCATTGGCAACACCACTGCCAGTGCCACCACAAACTCTGCCATTGCCGACGCCATCGCCAAACGCAATCCCAAGGCTGAGCCCAAGCAGCTTTCAGCTCCAAATGGCTGCTGCTGCGACGCAGTAGAATGATGAGCAAGAGGACATCCAGCATGAAGCTCCGCTTTTGCTCTGGTTTGCTCTGCTTTGCCGATGCACTGAGAAAAAACAGGACAAGAAATTCTGATCTTAAACATATATTTATGGAAGCTTTCTTCAAAAATCAGTGAAAAAATAGAGTAGAAAACTGAAATAGAACTGTGATTATGGAGGTGTTCTGGGTATTTTCTTTTCTCGTTAAATTATTCTAGAAAAAACCTTTAAACTAATGTCTAATAAATTTTAGATTTCAGACTTATAGCAGAGTGAAATAATTTAGTTTTTTTAATTAAAACACATCATCTAAGAGGATCGATCGATCCTCCATCATCTATGATATCGAACTGCCGAAAAGCTTCTTTGAAAACTTCTTACCAACAAATGTAAAAAATGCTCAGTGTGCTGACGAACGGTATGAAACGAAAGGGAACGAAAGTAACGAAATGGGAGCAAAAAGGGAACCAAAGAGGGAACGGAGCGCACATCGAATGGCAGCCAATTAGCGCGCATTGCTCATACGCCACGTTTGTCATGGCAGCCAGCCAGCCCACACTCACACACACACCCAGAGTATCCACACACACACACTCACATATGCCGACTGACTTTGCCCACCCACTGCTCGTGTTCAGCCAAAGCCCGATGCTCACCCACTCTCCCAGCCACCCACCCACCATCTCGCATAGCGGAAACGGAAGTTGTAAGGGGATTTTCAATTTGCAATTGAACTGATTCTGATTTTTTGGCTTGCTTCTTTTGCTCGGCGCTCATTTTATGGCTGACTTGGTCTGCTGTAGTGGTGTGGCGATGGGTTGTAGATGGTAGATGGTAGATGGCAAAGGATATAGGATGGGATACGATGGCAGGGCATGGCAGGAGGCTGGTGGAGTGCGGAAATGTAATCATCGCAATCCACAGAAGCCCAACCGTGCCCACACACACACACACACAGACAGTGGGAGCCAGGGACTTATACATATAAACTTACATTTAATTTCCACTAATTGAATCGAAATCGATCTCTCTCACTCTCACTCTCTGTACCCCCTCGACGGAGGGTATTCTGGATGCTGGGCCTTGACGTTTGCTCTTCGGCTTGTGGCCGATTGCGGGTGGTAATGGAGGTTGAGCGCATTTTGGCTTTGGGGCGTGGCCACCTTTGAGCGCATTCAATAAACTTTGCCTATAAATCAAGGAAATTTTTTATTTGGCCCCTCAAACTCCCCCTAGAAAAAGGATTAACTGCCCAGGAAGAGGGAAAAAGGAGCTGCAGCGATGCGACGTTAACTGCTCTAATGAGTCAAGTAGAACGCGTCAATGGGTAAATGACTTTTGCCGGAAGACTATCGTCAGGGGTCGATGGCAAATATATTTATGGTGATTACAATCAGAGTGGTTGTGGGAGAATCAACGGGGAGAATAGCTAACCGAGCGGGAAGTGGGAACAATGTTATGGTCCATGCGGAAAAGGCTTTCACGGATGCAACAGCAACAAAGCAACAGACCCGCAGTTAGGCATAGAACTTGGCGATGTTATCTTGCAAATGGTTAAAGGTCTTTTGTATGTTCTCGTACAGCACGTTCATCTCCTCCTCGAGGGCCTCCCTGCCTATCTTTGGATTGATGAACTTCATTGTGGACAGATCGTACATGATCTGAGCGCCGTGCTCGCGGATCAGGTTCCATGTGACACGAGCCTCCTCCTGGCCCGTTTTGACAACAGCCTCGACGGAAGCCTCGTAGAAGCCCATCATGTTGCGGAGCATGCCAACGGTCTTGTAGAAGGGGCAGAAGGCATCGTAGTCGCTGTAGGAGTTCTGCTGCAGGAAGTCATCCTTCAGCATCTTGGCCACCTCGAGGACAATCTTGTCGGTCTCGTTCAGCGAGGACTTGCCCACCAGCTGCACAATCTCCGCCAGATCGTCTTCCTCCTGCAGAATCTGTTTGGCCATGGCCCGCAGCTTGACGAACTCGGGATTGGTCTCCTCGTAGTAGGTGTCCAAAGCGCGGATGTACTTCGAGTACGACTGCAGCCAGTTGATGGAGGGGAAATGCTTGCGCTGTGCCAGCTTCTTGTCCAGGCCCCAGAACACCTGCACAATGCTCAGCGTGGCAGAGGTCACGGGATCGGAGAAATCACCACCAGGAGGCGACACAGCGCCCACAATGGACACAGAGCCCTCGCGTTGAGGACTACCCAGACACTGGACACGACCGGCACGCTCATAGAAGGAGGCCAAGCGGGCACCCAAGTAAGCTGGATAGCCCGCATCGGCAGGCATCTCCGCCAGACGTCCAGAGATCTCACGCAGCGCCTCCGCCCAACGAGACGTGGAGTCAGCCATCATGGAGACGTGGTAACCCATGTCACGGAAGTACTCGGAGATGGTGATGCCCGTGTAGATGGAGGCCTCACGGGCAGCCACGGGCATGTTGGAGGTGTTGGCCACCAGAGCGGTGCGCTTCATGATGGACTCCATATTGCCGTTGATCTCGATCTCTAGCTGGGGGAAGTCGCGCAGCACCTCGGACATTTCATTGCCGCGCTCGCCGCAGCCCACATAGACAATGACATCCGAGTTGGAGTACTTCGAAAGGGCCTGATAAAGGGATCATTGAGGGAGAAAAGAAAAGAGAAGGATGTCCTTGAATTCACCTGAGAGATGACAGTCTTGCCACAGCCAAAGGCACCTGGAATGGCGGTAGTGCCGCCCTGCACGCAGGGAAAGAAGGCGTCCAGGACGCGCTGTCCCGTCAGCAGGGGACTGTTGCTGGGCAGCTTGTCGACTGCGGGTCTATTGCGTCGCACTGGCCACACCTGGAGCATGGTGTGCTTGGAGACCACGTCCTCAAACTCCGTCTCGATGACCACATCTTCCACACTGTAGTTGCCCTCGGAGGCCAGCCACTTGATGCGGCCCTGGGTGCGAGGCGGCAGCATCAGGCGGTGCTCCATCATGCAGTTCTCGTGCACCGTGCCATAGATATCGCCGCCAGTGATCAGGTCATCGATGCGCAGCTTCTCTGGGGTGAAAGAGTAGGAGACATGGCGGGGCAGACATGGCACATCGACGCCCTTGGGCACGTAGATCGATTGGGTGATCTCGTTGATGGTGCGCAAAGGTCGCTGGATGCCGTCAAAGATGCTGCCCATGATACCGGGGCCCAGCTCCACCGACAGCGGTTTGCCTGTCTGGTACACGGGATCGCCGACACTCAAGCCGGACGTTTCCTCGTACACCTGAATGGTGGCCATGTCGCCCTCGAGGCGTATAATCTCACCCACCAGATTGTTGTGGCCCACACGGACCAACTCGTACATGGCGGCGCCGGCCATATCCTCGGCATTGACCACTGGCCCCGAGACGCCAAAGATGCGGCCTACATGCGGCTCCTCCTCGTCCACCTCCTGTTGATGATGATCATTGTCAGGGGGAGTGGGGTTTTCATAGACGACTTTCTTCTGAATTTTGTAACTTTCAGTGACAAAGTCGGTGCTGGACTTTTCGGATAATGTCAAACTTTGCCTCTGGAAGTCCGGCGGTATCTCATGCATCTTTGAATGCGTAGAATCAACTTGCTGGAGATGGACAGACTCAAACTGCTTGGGCTCCTCCTGCAAACTATTGTAGAAGGAGGTATTTGTGCTGATTTCCTTGGCCGCTGCTCGCGCTGTCTTGCAGGTGCACGGCTTTGGCGTGCTTCCCGGATTGCAGTAACACAGCCGCTGTTCAGCCTTGTCCATGCTGCCAGTTGGCTTGTTCTGTTCCGCGTTCGATGACATGGGTGAGCTGCCCTGCTGCTGTACATTATTGTCTTTGTCCATGGTGGCAACTGAATGGGTTCCAATTCGATTGGCTTAATATTTACTGTGAGTGGAAATAATTTTGCTATTTTTTATTGAGTATAAATTATTTTTACAGGTCTCTCCTGTAAGAAAGAGAGAGATATTTCAGTGAATGTTAAGTTGGGAATGTGTGAGAGAAGAGGGACAAATAAATCAGTATTGGATACAGAAGGCATCGAAACAACAGTCGAATGAATGAAGCTGAAGTTTTTCCATTTAATAACTGTCCAATCTGCAGGTGCATTGCATTGTGATATCGTACCTCAAGACGCTCCAAGTTCTGCAATATTTTGCTTCGGAAACATGTTCCATTTCATCAGTGCGGGGTACTTATTATTCAGTTATTTTACAGGATATCATCAAAAATATACACTCTTTGGCTAGGCGCAGAAAGCGCTTAGTTTTCCAACTCTTTGAGGCCGAAACTTGGTCTATCCCTTGATAGTTCAACTTTTTCCAATGACTTCTAATAACAATCCTGTTCCCTTCGTATTCAGATAAATCGTTGCGTTCAATCAATATCATCCGCTGGCACAGCTCTGTAGACGAATCATTGACCAATTTGGATCTCTAGATTAACTGAAAGTTGAGTTGAGAGCCTGCTTTCAATTACATTAAATGTATTTGTTGTTTGCACTTTTTTATTCGTACATTTAATATTTCATACTTTAAATATTTACATAAATTTAACAAACAAACAAACAGGGGAAGAAAACATGACTTTTCACAAATAAACAAGAATTTCCATTCATTAAACAATAATACTATTTATGCATGCATTTGTATATGTGTCTTTTGTGTGTGTGTGTGGGTGTGCAGTGTGTGTGTGGGGGTCACTCCGCTTACTACTTCGGCACTTTACTACGTGTTTGTGCGGGTCTTTTATTCAGGGCTTGTAAATGGAAGTACATTGAAGGACGTTCGTTCGTTAGTTGGTTGGCGTTACAGGTGGACGCGACGTGACCCTGCGTACCACCCCCTGGCGGGTTGCATTTCTGGATGATGAAGTATCAACCGCAGGCCGGAATGTTTTGCATCTCTTCGCAGGCATCGAAAAGTAGTGGAATTTCGTTGATGGATTTTTGTTTTTGTTTTGTTTTGTTTTGCTTTTTTTGTAAACTTTTGAATGCAGCACGGAATTGTTGGTGTTCTTCTTCTCTTTTTTTCAGTAGACTTTTGTTGTTTTTTGACGGAACTGGTACGCACGGTACGTCTTTAGACTGCTTTCATTTTAAAAGTTAACTATATAACAAATATAAGATTAGATTGTAAAAGTAAGGCCAACACGCTCTAGTCCTCCAGATTTCTGAAGGCCTGCTGCAGATCCTCGTGCAGCTGCTCAAAGTCAGCCTTGATCTTGGCCTCACCATCCTTGACGGGGTCCTAAACGAAACGGGAGGGAGTTCAATTAGTAAACTCATTTCATTCCTTAGTCGCTTAGGCTGCACTCACCTTGAATTTCATGGAAGACAGCTGGTACATAATGTTGCCCATTGCCTCACGGATAACGTTCCAGGTGATCTTGTTCTCGGACTGGGCCGTCGACTCGACAGAGTGGCGTGCCAGATCGTAGAAGTCGATGATGTTCTTCAGCATGCCGACGGTCTTGTAGAAGGGGCAGAAGCGATCGTACGACGAGTAGGAGTTCTGCTGCAAGAAATCGTCCTTCAGCAGCTTGGCCACCTCCAGTGTGATCTTGTCGGTCTCGGCCAGAGAGGCTTTGCCGACCAGCTGCACGATTTCAGACAGATCCTCCTCCTCCTGCAGGATCTCCTTGACCTTGGTACGCAGGGGCACGAATTCGGGGAAGTTCTTGTCATAGAAGTCATCGAGGGCACGCATGTACTTCGAGTAGGAGATGAGCCAGTTGATGGAGGGGAAATGCTTGCGCTGGGCCAACTTCTTATCCAGACCCCAGAACACCTGCACGATACCCAGAGTGGCGGAGGTCACGGGATCGGAGAAGTCACCACCAGGAGGCGACACAGCGCCGACAATGGACACGGAGCCCTCACGCTCGGGGTTACCCAGGCACTTGATGCGACCGGCACGCTCGTAGAAGGAGGCCAGACGGGCACCCAGGTAGGCTGGGTAGCCAGAATCGGCAGGCATCTCAGCCAGACGACCCGAAATCTCACGCAAGGCCTCGGCCCAACGGGAGGTGGAGTCAGCCATCATGGAGACGTTGTAACCCATGTCACGGAAGTATTCGGAGAGGGTGATGCCGGTGTAGATGGAGGCCTCACGGGCAGCCACAGGCATGTTGGAGGTGTTGGCCACCAGGGCGGTACGCTTCATGATGGACTCGGTGACGCCATCGATCTCCACGGACAGCTCGGGGAAGTCACGCAGTACCTCAGACATCTCGTTACCACGCTCGCCGCAACCGACGTAGATGATGACATCAGAGTTGGAGTACTTGGACAGGGCCTACGCGGATGAAGGGGAGAAAGTACATTAGGCAAGGTCTTCGAGGAGTGAGCATTTCTTTGTGCTCACCTGGGAGATGACAGTCTTGCCGCAACCGAAGGCACCGGGAATGGCGGTGGTACCGCCCTGGACGCAGGGGAAGAGCGAGTCGAGGACACGCTGTCCGGTCAGCAGGGGATGGTTGGCGGGCAGCTTCTCGGTGACGGGACGGGGCTGACGCACGGGCCACACCTGCAACATGGTGTGCTTGGTGATCTCGCCATCGAACTCTGTCTCCAGCACGACATCATCGACCTTGTAGTTGCCGGAGGGGGCAATGTAGCGGACTGTGCCCTTGGCGCGTGGGTTGACAATCATCTTGTGCTTCACGAGGGTGTTCTCATGCACCAGACCGTACAGATCACCTCCGGTGATGTGGGAGCCGACCTTCACGTTCAGGGGGTTGAACTCCCAGGCGGTGGTGCGCGACAAGGCGGGCACATTCACACCCTTGGGGATGTAGATGGAGTTGGTCAGCTCGTTAATGTCCTTCAGCGGACGCTGGATACCGTCGAAAATGCTGCCCATGATACCGGGACCCAGCTCAACGGACAGGGGCTTGCCTGTGCGCAGCACGGGATCGCCGACAGTCACGCCGGAGGTCTCCTCGTACACCTGAATGGTGGCCATGTCACCCTCCAGACGGATGATCTCGCCCACCAGCTCGTAGTAGCCGACGCGCACCAGCTCGTACATAGCAGAGCCGGACATGCACTCGGCGGTAACCACTGTGAATTGGAGGTTAGGAGGTTAGGTATCGGCTGGAGGTGTAATTCTTCTGGTTACTTACCAGGACCCGAGACAGCGAAGACACGTCCATATTTGGACTCACGCTCCTCCTCATCGAAACGTTTCAGATTGGACATTTTGCTTTATTTTGGTTCTACAACTGAAAAAAAGAGACATGCATTGTAAGCGCTGAACGAAAGATAAAATTGAAAATTTCTTATCACTAATTGTGGGCTGGCTGGCTGGCCCTTTTGTCAGCTGACAAAATCAAGTGGGAAGGGGGAACGTGTAACATTTTAATCCAAAATACACACTTTTTTTCACGCAATTCTACAGGTTATATTTAAGGTAGTTCTTAATCTGCAACTTAACGACAAGTGTTTTTAGTTTTTTTTCCGTTTCTACGCGTAACTCCCTCCCACAAAAAAAATTATGCTCGAGCAGAGCTTTCGTTTCACGTGACAGAGCTTTGCGCAAGTTCGAAAATTATATTTTTAATACCCGCTCTCAGAGTCGGCTGTCCAACTGTGAAAACTCTCGACTGTGGAATGAAAAACACACGCTAATTGAAAATCAAACTGCATCTGTTATACTGATGGTTGTTTCAAAGTATTTTCATTTGAATATGAATTTATATGCGGGTTTCGTTTATCTGGAGAGCGAGAGAGCAAGAGTGAAATCAGAGAGCGCAACTCTCTGACAACTCTCGCGCTCATCGGCTCTCCCTCTCTCCATTCGAGCTCGAATATTTGACAATTGGCTTTGACGTTGATCACAAGACTACTGTCATTGGCGTCAGCTGACAAATGGAAAAAGTAAGTCGGTAAAAAAAACGCAACTTGTGGATCGTACTGCGCTGCAATGTCAAACCACCATATTGAATTTTTGATCGTATTCAACCAATCTGTCCCTCTTTTATGTGTATGTTGGTAACTCCCACCCAACTCTATGTGTGGGGCGGGCTAACATGGATCACAAGACCCGAAGTGCGACAGAGAGGGGCAGAGGCGCAGCCAGTGGCTGAGCACGCGCGAGGGGAGGGTCAGCTGACAAGGCAAAATATTTTTCCACGCGCAATATTATCTTATAGCTTTAAACCGCACTTTTTCCATTTCCCGCATTTCCACTTGTCTTTGCACTTCATTTTCGGCTTCTTTTCGCTGCACTTATTATCTAACACACATGCAGAGAATATCTGCAAGTTTTTTCTGTTTGCTTTCAGCTCTGCTTCGTCACTTTTTCAGCTGAGATTTTTCAAGGCAAAATTTTTTTGCATCAGTCGGGCTTTCGTTGTAACATAATAAACCTCGCATTTAGTTAATATTTCGTTTGCTTTCTTTTTCCTCTGAGTTCTGTTTTTTCTTCTCCCTGCTGGCTGATGGTGGGGGGGCTTACTTTACTGTGTCTTCACGTTCACCTTGCGAACGAGTTGTGTGTGCTGCTCGAACTGAAAAATGGAAACCGACTGAGCAACGTCAACGCTCGAACTTCGAAAAGTTTAGAGCAGAGCGCGCATGATGAAATTATGCAGGGTGGTCCGAAAAGAGAGCTAGCGCGGTTTGAGTAAACCCACCTTGTGTAGCGTCATCATGATCGCGAGCTTTCAAACCGAAAGCTTGTGAGTGCGAGTTTGTGAGCGCTGATCTCAAATCATGTGAGCGTCGAAAAGAGAGAGAGCTGGAGAGAGTCTGAGCATGGTCACACTAGCTTGAAGAACTTCGTGGGCTGATAATAAAGAATGAGAAGTACACGCATGCATGTACATACATACATATGTACATATGTTGTCTTCTATTCTATTTTGGTTAATATCTATTATCTTAGCCGACAAATCCAAATGCTCTGCAGAAATCATATGATCACATACGGAAAATAAAACTAACAACAATTTTGTAATTGTGCTGAGTATTCTCTAAATTCTTTTAAGGAAACAATTTTCTTGTATAATACCCATAATCACTAATCAAACAACACATAAACACAAAAAAGTGACCTGCAACTATTTGATTTATGATAGTATACACATGATGATGCACACGCGGAGATTGGTAGATATTGGCAGACACACACTTTCAGATTTCAGATTTAAAGCAAATTGTTTACGTCTCACCACTCAGCAGAAATAAACAAAATATAAATTGTACAAAATTCGACCACAAAAAAACATAAAATATGTACACAAGTATGTATGCATTTTTGTATGTACATGTGTACATACATACATATGTAAGTACATATGGGCAACTGCTGAACGTTTGTACGCATTGCAAGCGGTAGAACGGTTAAAAGAGGAAGGATTACCATTAACCATTACCATTAATAAATTATTTTACCATTATGATACACCTCTTGACGTCTTGTGTGGTGTTACATTTTGGAGAGACCATTCGTTTTTGAGACTTTTGCAAGAAACCAAGCGATTCACACGGGACAACTACAGATGCGGTTTTCGCAGTTACCTCAAAAGTGTACCCCTGCTTATTTTAATAGGTTTTTAAGTTATAGACCTATATTGTTGATTAGCCACGGTTCAATTAAATAAGAGAAGAAGAGTTACATGGAAATGTCTTTTTTTTACATTTAATTGTTTTGCCTTTTTCGACCTTGTCTCAGAAGTGCACTTTTGTGAATATTTTTTCCTAGTGATTCATAAACACAGCGCAAACAAATGAGCGGCCTCGTATAAAGCGTATAAAAACAAAATGCTGTTGGTTCGAACCCTGATTGGGACAAGCAACAAGTGTGGAATATTTTCTAAGCTTATCTTCTTTTTTTTTTCTTTTTCATACATGGAATAAAATAATTCCTTTAAGGGATGTTTAAAAACAATGTCAGATATTCAGATTATTGTTAAATGCACATCTACTGCTTGCTTAACCGGTATATTGGCTCAGAGCAAGAGCCGAATTGCAACCACATATTCTCTCTCAGCAGCGCAGCGCTCTCTGATCAAGTAGAGCACAAACAAATCACAGCCACCACCAATTGTGGCACTTGCAACAAGCGGCTTGCTCTCTCCGTTTTCTACTGCTTTGTTCGCCCTTATAATTCCCAAGCACTTATTCTCAAGAAAGTGAATATAAATAGCGCTGGCTGGCTGCTTCCAAAGGCGGTCGGCGCCTCACAGTTCTAAAGGGTTGGCCACATCCCTGACTAATTGTGGCAAAAACAAACGACGGATGGAAGAGGAAGAATTGTCTTCAAATTGTCAAAAATCAGAGAATTGCGATAATGTTTGAAAACATATACGTGAAACGGCGAATGCATGGTTTTAGAAGTGCTTTACGTTGTGAATTGGTCCAAGGAAAACGCTTAAAAAAGAAAGGTTTGTCCGACGACATCTTGTGCTGCGACTAAACATGGTTTAGTGCACACGCCCAAATACAGTGCGCGATCAGACGATCCCACTAACAGCCACTATCCCCTCGGATAGCAAAAATAAATGGCTTTCCCGGTCAATACCGGGGAAAGTTGGAATTTGCCAATCCAAGAATGTGATTCCCCACATCATCCTATGACGACGAAGCGCCACGTTCTTCGTCATGGGTGTGGTGATGATCAAAAACCCAAAACAAGCAAAAAATACAAAAAAAAATAAACAAAACCGAACTGTGAGGTCGGAGGAACTGAGGAATGCATGCCTCGCTCCTCTTTGATCGCTTTTTGCCCTTTTACTACAAGAACTACGCATAAGGAAGGAAAGCTACACTCATTCACCAAAATGTATCATTAACAGAAATTCATTTTAAATATGATGGTAACATTGTCTCCAACAATTTCTTGTGCTGAATGTAATAAAAAAGCAACATAATATTGTATGCAAAGCGAATGCACTTATAATCAATACTTATTTATTTTGTTCAATTATAACTGAATAAATTGTATTTTTACGCTTAATTCCTTGAAATTGTATGTTGTAAAATCGTTAAATGCTACAAATGAAAATTCCAATTAATTAATTAAACAAGCTATTAGTTTACCATTTAAATGCACTGAAATGAAATTTTCAATTAATCAATTCATGTTAATTGCCCGAGCGAGGGTTGCCCCATAAACCGGATAGGGTTTTAAGAATTCTGCAAAATGTTATTTTATTCTCTTTTTTGGATATTCAATAACAAATCGAACACACTTCGCTGATGGTCCGCCGTTGCAGATGAGGCTGCGCCTGAAAAAACTTTGATTACAATTCGCATTGTAAAAAGATATTTACCCAATGATTTACATTTTTTTGCTGCCATCCATTCCGTTACCCTGCTCTCCTGCTTTCCTGCTGCTGCTGTTCTAGTAACGTTTCGAGTTTTTCCGCTCTTTTTTTCAGCTTGGAAGCAATCAGTGGGGCAGAGCAGGACGAATGGACAAAGAACGAGGATAAAGGTCAGATCAGGTCGAAACTAAGAATGCCCTCTGGCTTTTTATAAGTTAATCGTTTCGGATAGTGAAATAAATGTAATAATTTGTAATAAATATGACATAATGGCATATCTTTAAATTAGTCAATTGTAGCGGCATAACACTGCCTTGGCAGGTCCCTTAATTCAAATCATAAATTACCGAAGTGACCTATATAATCGGTTTAATACTATCTTTAGAATGTACATTCACTTGGGATCTATTCGCACAATAAAACAACTAAAATACACACAATATTGCACATATAAATAAGTGAATATAATCCAATATAATACAAAATTATTTGATTTATAAAATATTTTTTAATTTGGTTTATTATGGGCTTGGATATGGGATATAGTTTTGACTAATGGGTTCATGACTATTGTATGCATCTAGAAATAATATGGGCCAAAAATATTTGACTATTGAATTTACAAATTTTTCTGTTTGATTTGTGGTTGGTCCTTGGTCGCTTTTGCTGATCTAATGGTGGAAAAATTTGCTTACAAAATAGTTGATTGATGAATAATCTCTAACATTATATACCTCTGTTACAAAATTACAGCCCATTTAATCTCTTCGAGAACGTTTTTGGTCGGGAGCTAGTGATTCAATCGTTTTGATTAGGGCACCGTTCAGTGAGGTCCGAGTTGTCAAAGTTTCAGACTCGGAGTCTAACCCATCGCCATGCTTGCGCTTATCCGCTTGTTGTCTAATGACTTGGTCTAATGGTGGAATAAATTATAATAAGACAATACTTTTTGGATGGGTAAATGTACTTAAGTACTTACCCCCAACAATGCTACTAATCGTGGCGGGTGATTGCTGATCATTCGGAATTATTTCGGCAGCCTGGTCTGATGGTTGAAGCAATCCATGAGACGATTGTTTGATTGGAAAGACTTGAATGAATACTTACCATAATTGTTACTAGTCATGCGGGGCGCCACAGTCGTAAGTCTTTTCTCTGCCATGGTTTGTACACGGCGGGATCTTCTCGGTTGTGCCGCGGGAAGATTTTGGCGAGCGAGTTTTTGCAGTGTCAGCGCAGGTATGTGTGTTGCTTCAGAGTTTCTAGCCAGTTCGTAATACTTGAACTTTCCGTCTTCCGACATATTTTTCCACAAATAATTAGCTTTTTTTATCAGCGCCGAAGACTGCTTCAGGGTTAGACGATCTCTTCCGGCCTTCTCCAGGGCAGTCAGACGTAAATCATTGCGTAAATTTTGCAATGGCCGCGGCGAAGCAATTTGACGTAAGAACCGATCCCTCTCGTGCTGAAGTGTACTTGGTGAGAGCCGAACGCGATTCTCCTGGCTTTTCGAACCAGAAAAATAGCTAAAGAGTTTGTGTATAAAACTCATTTTAGCTTGTTGTGCGTTTGTTTGGAAGTTTTTTGTATGTTTGCAATGTAATGATGAAGTTTATTAGGTATAAAAGTCAATGCATGCTTAGGTCCAAAACGAAAGTGATATTTAATATTTATTTGCTCTTTGTAGAACTTAGCATCGAAGCACCTCCCGGATAACTCTAATTGGAAACGTTGGGGGCAGTAAGTGCAGCAACTCGGGTAAGCACAACCTCACACCACCTGAACCTCAGGCAGGGCTCAGATTGATGTTGCTAAATCTTCTGATTGAAGTCAGCAAAAGTGGCAACTACAACAGTAAACCATTGCTTACAAAGTAGTCAAACAGAGTCAAAGAGTCGCCTCTTGGATTGTTGATGGCATGAAAGATACAGAGCGGAGCGGAGGAGTGGGCTAGCTCTGGCTCTCGCTTTTTGCATAACTTATAAATCGATGACGTTGGCATGCGAGCGCATCTCGAGGCCCTCACAGTCGAGACATTTGCATAATAAGGCAGCCCCTCCTGCCACCCGTGCATGCAGCAGGAAAACTTGGCTGCAATTCACTGTGGCAGGGAGTGGAAAATTGTAGGGGCTGGGCTACGAGCATGAGTATATATGTTGCCGACGGCAGACTGCAGATGTGTGAGAGATGTAAGGATTGGAGGGTGAATTCTTTCCGGATTCTGTGTCAAAATGGCGCAGAAAAATACTCAAGTGAAGGAGCCGAACAGAAGCATCAGCTGGATCCGACGACTGCAGCGCGCTAGAGTGGAATGAATTTGACACATCGAAAGCTAAGATATGTTTTCCCTCCCACACCAATAATGATGGTGTGTTTGTGTGTGTGTGTGTGTGTGTGTGTTTGTGTAGTGGTTAAAATCTTTTCCATGTCGATTCGAACTACAGATTAATATGTGTGTCACAAATTATAAAAACTTCTTTGTTCAATTTACAAGGGAATTTTGTCAGCTCAAGGAAATTTTTACATAAATGGATATTCTGTGTTGCAATGCACCAACTTGATATGAATGTAGGTTGATAGGGTACTAGGCAAACTTACGCTATAAAATGTATCTTGTGGGGCAGAGTACTCTATTCCCGAGAGTCCGACGATGCTGCAAATGCAACTACCGACTTCGGGATCTATATCCAGTTAAATAATGGTTTTCCCGCTTGATACTAGAAGATATTTAGGTATCTCATGATCGAATAACAATTATGGCATGCAGTTGCAGTGTAATAATGTTTGTAAATATTTTATTTCTTTGTTAAGAAATTTCACCTTTTGGCCTTCCACTAATCGCGCAATGTATGGGCTTGACTATTAGGATTTTCCAACCAATTGAGTTGGTACTTAGTATAAATTGGACAAACCTTCTCTCGTTTTGTTTCAGCACTTTCAGCAATTGCAGAATATTTTCTAAATAAATATAACTCATTGATTATAGCTTTTCACACTAATAAACTGTATCTTTCTTCACCGTTGACATTTTTTCATTCAAAAAATGTTTGTTATTTGTTTTGGAAGCGCCACATGCCATAGAAATCGAACGGAATCGCATCGTATACTCGTTTCGATTCAATGGTCAGCAATTGTGTTCCCAAAAGTGTCTGCCTGCGGCGGGGTGGGTACACTCATTGAATTTTGTTCCATTTAGCATCGAATCAAATTTGAATAAAGTTTGAACTTGCTTTTGGAGTTTTACCAAAGTTCCCTTCCCCCCGTATGGAATCTCCATATTTCGTATAACTTTATTTTTGTTGGGAGATATTTTTGGACTCTCTTTCTCTCTCTCCCCCTGCTGTATACATTAAGTCATAACTTCATTTGTCTGCCATGGGCATTCATTTAGTTTATGTTTTTGAAACTCTCGCGGTGTCCTCCCGCTCCCGCTCTCTCTCTCTCTCTCTCTCTCTCTCTCTGCCATATCTTTCTCTCTATCTCAATAAATTCATTTGGGTCTGGTTACAGTGTGTACTATATACGGGTATTTGTATGGTGGGAGTGTGGTTACGGTGCCACCATCAGCAGCAGGAACAGCAGCACCGCCATTGCCATTGGCTAATCTTGTTGCGCATTGCCATAATTTTCAATTTACATGCACCCAGTGCCCCCACACCCCACCCATCCTCCCCTTCAACAGGAGGCGGCATCCTCCAGCTATCCCTGGGAGTCTCTGTTCGGGCGTTATATTGGTCACAATAAATTGACTGCAATGGGCCCCCCCCCCCAACTGTATGTATTCTCTTTGCTGTGACTGTGTGTGTCGTCCTCGGCTTCCATTCGCTTGATTATGGCCTGCAGTCAGCCCTCCCCTCCGACTCCCGGCTCCCTTCATTACACTGCAGTTGCATTAGCTCCGCCATGGCCCCCTTTAAGTGCAACATTTCGATTTGCGCCATCATTGGTCCGGGCATCCTTTGTGCCGGCCATAGCCTAATCATTGACACATTCATTGATGCATCCGAGCGCGCTGTGGCATATTTACGAGCTGTCCTAATTGCCCCCAAGCAGATGCCCCAATGGCTCCACTACACCATCCCGCGATATTGCGACACTCTCTACACCCGGCCAGTCCCAACATCCCCGAAAAGCACAAGTTTGAACCAGCGCGAGGGAGGTGCATTCCTCCAGGGTCTGTGCTTGGGGCGACATAACTTAAAGCAAAATTTACAATGGTCAGGGTAACATTTAATCATTGAATGTTTGCTAGAAAGCAACGAGGTAATGATTATATATATACCAATAACTTTGAATTTCGAAACAATCAAATATTTAATATTTTATTTTAGATTTTGTAAAAGATTTAGCCAGAAAAATCGTGATAAATTGCATTTCAATGCTTTATCTCGATTCATTTATAGAAAACATTCAATGTATAAATTTTAGCTTGAATAAATATGTATACATTTTCCTGCTAATTTTGTACATTTGAAGTCACCATTTGACCAGCCACGATACAATAAATTTGACATTTGGCTGTGTTTTTTGTTTGTAATGTGACTTAAATGTATGTTTCCGAAAATTGTTCTTACTGATCAAAAAGAAATTCCTTCAAATAATGAGCTCGAAGAACATTTTGTGCCTTACAAATAATTTACATACAAATATTAGAACAACTTTGTGCCAGCAAAAGCAAAAGCTCGTATGAAACGACAGCACTAGAATAACAGAGAAAGAGGCGGAGACAGAAGCAGAGAGAGAGAGAGAGGCAGAGGCTAACCGAAGAGCAAGCTTCTGTAAAGCTCCAGCTCCAGCAGTAGGGAGATTTTTGGTATTCGTAAACAATAAACTTCTTCACACACATGCCACAGAAAAACACACGCACACACACACACACACAGAGAGATAGGAGTACGAATGCAGAAATAAGAGAAGAGAGCGGATTAAACTAATTTGCAAGAACATTGAAAATCCTTAAAAACTGTTGCAGTGGCTACATATTTCAGACTTAAGGGAGAGACAGAGTGAAAGCAAATACTGGTGGGTGCACTGGGTAAGGTAAGCAGATTAAGGTAACATGACATTAGGGAAGACTAATGGTTCTTGTCTTGGCATGGTAGTTATGGGTAGTAGAGATATAACTATTTATGGGTACAGTGCTCTTGCTTACTGTGTTTCAATCTGCTGGAAACTCTCTGTATTTATAACTCATTCAGCACTACTCCAGCACCTTGTGGCTTATTTAATTAAAGTCTTTGTTTAACATGTAATTCAACACCTATATTTTAATGGAGTGAACGAAACGCATTTATTATTCATTACCTTGAGCCCAAATGCGATTATGGTATTTACTTGCGTGCATTTAGTCAGCTACAAATTGAAGCCGCATTGGATATATGATGTTTAATCGAAATTCATTTTCACTTGCAAAATAAATATGTGTAGGAAAACATTCAAGAATTTGCCACTGCCACAAACTAATCTATTTATTCCAAGTGCAAAGCAAAGGAAGTTTTAAACTTAGTTCTAGCAAACAAGTTGCAGCATGAACCAAAAACCCAAATTGGCATCGCTCTGCCCCCAACGAATGACTCCCATGCGTGTGTGCGAGTGTGTGGCCATGGTGCTGCTGCCACTCCATGACCTCATGCTGCAACCCATTCTCCCCTCTGCGGGTGGTGGGGCAACTGTGCAACTTGTGTATTGCGTTGCATTTCAACTTAACTGAATTATTAGTCGACTTATGTGAATTATGATCTTTTAGTGCTGATACACCAGGCTCTCCTGCATCCTCATGGCACTGCTGGAACCCCTCTTGAAGCTCTGCACTCTCAACCACTTTCGTTAATGCATTTGCCCAGTGGCCATGTGGGATTGTTGTTGTTGCTGCTGGCTGCTTGCTGCTTGCTGTTTTGTTGTTGAGGCAATTTTCCAAAAACAATAAGGAAAACCCACAGAGGAAAGCGAGAGGCAGAGCTGTGAGGTTGCGGGAATTTGAGCTGTTGACTGCTCACCTTGCAAGCTGCAACTCACCCAGAAACAGAAACACAAAACAGAACCAGCACCACCACCAGCACCAGCACCAGAACCACAGCCAGGGACCAGGACAGAGCTAAACTTTCCCCTTTTTTTCTCTGTTCTGTTGTGTTGTGGGGCTTTTTTTTTGTAGGGATTGCTCATGTTGGGATAGTTGAAGATGAAGCTCCTTCGACTGAATTCCTGGGCTGGCTCTGGAGCTTTTGTTATATTCATGCCGTTGTTATGGGTCTTTGTTGTTTGTGGCACTGCAGTTGCCAGGATCCCAGGAATACCCATGGGATGGCGCACCCGCAAACCCCACAACTCTCTCAAAACAGATTGCAGCGTAACTCATCCCTGGACACGATGGGGGCAGCTCGAAAGAAAAGACACGAGATTGAAAGGTGGGAATCCGAGTGTCGAATCTGGGAATACTCTGATTTGTGTGATAAATATATATAGCTAGAAGCTATTTAATAAGAAAAAATGTGAAAAATTCAACAAAAAATATATTCAATTAAACAGAAATTTGTTTATAGCACGATCGTACTCTCAGAAACTTCTCAAACATCTCTTACATCTCTCAATACCCGTTTTCAGAAGAGAACAAAAAGAAGAAAAATGCTTTTAGGCCCAGACGAACTTTGCTTAACCCCGACCTCGATTTTCTACCCAGACCTTGGTCTCTCTCTCTCGCTCTGCTTGGGCCGCACCTATTCTCCAGTTGGGTAAGAATGATTTATGACGCTGGTCTGAAGGATTAGCATATGAAACAAAACAAAGCTGGTTGTCCTTGCAGCATCGTTCTCCTGTTTCTGCTTTGGCTCTGGCTGCTGCTGCTGCTGGGACTCCCACAGTCCGACTAAGCCAGTTTCCGTTTGTTTGGTTAGGCTAGAAAATGGACAAGATTTTGGCTATAATCGAACCGGAAATGGCTTAAGCAAACAAACAAAGACACACATGTACGCACGCACAGACAGGCTTCCAACAAGGGTAAAGCTTGCAAATCTGTGCCTCTGTGCAGGCAGGGACAGGATGTCGACTAGGCAAGCAGCACGACCTGCAGTATGCGTAATTAACCTTTGACACGGACGGGTTGGCCTACAACGTTACCCCTCTGCCCTTCCATCGCCCAATGTGTCTGTGGCATATTCATATTTCACTTACCTTTTGGCAATTAGAACAATGCAGGTGTAGGGCAGCCAATTGAGCTTTGATCCTGTTGCCAAAGATGCCTCAGATTTTCCTTCTAATTATGTTTTCTTTAATCTACATGTGTGTGGGTGGGTGGGTGCTCTTTCTCTCCCTCTACAGAACCCTGCCTCTGGCTCATGTAATCTCTTATTAAGCAGCCGCATGAATGGTTTGAGCTTTCACTGGCTAATTTAAAGATAACTATAATAGGGACTTGTCTTAGTCTTGGGGGGTAAATTCTTGAATGCGGTTATGTCTTCAGATTATGCTTGTGTTTTCGATCATGTACATGGGAAGAGTGGATGGCTCCTTTCAGATAAAGATAAGAATAAATTTGGATTTGTCAATTTTGCTTACAAAATAAATCTGAGCATAAAAGAAACTTCTTGGTCCATAATAATAGCACATGTACACGCTAGAGCCGTTTACCTAACGTGTGGATCGTGAGAGCGCTGTCAGCTAGCGCTAACAGTGCTCTGTAAACGAGAGCGGCAACAGGCTGTTAAGGTAGAGTGGTAACAGGCTGTTAACACGGGATGTTCACAGATCTGTCGCTCTGTTACAGCTGCTGCCACGAATAACTATTAATTATAATTATGGAAAAACCTGTTCATTCAATGATTGCACTTTTAGTTTTACCATATTATTATTTCCTCCTGCTCGTTCACCTGATCCAATCTAACTTTTCTGCCATCTATTCTGTGTATCTACGAGTACATGCCACAAAAAAGAAACCCACCAATCGCAGATTAAGGTGAATGTTCTTTGCCCACCCAATGAATGACTGAATGACCAAGAAATGTCCAGCCAAATTAAATGATTACCTGGAGAAGATTTTGAGATTTCTTTTCATGGGGCAAACCACACAACACACTCTCCCCATGCCACAGGAAGGGAGCCACAATTAAGCCTTTAGTCAATCACCTTTGCTCCCTGCCCGGCCCAAACGTGATTACATAAATCCCAAAGAAAAAAGTAGAAGAAGATTCCTCTTTCGAAGGTTGGCAAGGGAATGGGGCGGACCCTTTTTTGATTATGATTGGGACACATGGTCGGTGGGTGGCTGACTCAATAAGGCTAAAAGCCAGCGACGAGGACGCCACGAGGTCCTTGGGTATTAGGCTAATTGTCGGACCAAGCTGAAAAGATATTCGCAACGGATTGAATCTGTGGAGAGTGGACCCGCCCCAGAGTGGAGTGGAGTGGAGTGGACTGAACTGGATGCAGCTTCTCGACTCATGTCAATGCCAAGCCAAGTTTAATCAACGTTCCGCAGACTTTTTTCTAGTCACCCTAGCTCTCTCTCTCTCTCTGTTATCCATTTGAATAGTTTTTTCTATACCCTTAAAGAGAGGGTATTATAATTTTCACAGATAATGCAGAATATTGCAGATATTCAAGCTGAAAATTCTCTTCGTAATATTAATAATTGCTAACTGAGTCCAACTATTTCCTTGTCCTGCCAACGATCGCTCCTGTCAGAGTATACAAGACTTCAGTTTGCTGAAAACTTTCCGCCCCTCTTGTTTTTTTATATGTATGTATATCCTGCCTGATGTTGGCAAATTAATTCAGGAAATTCAATAAAAACAAGCAGCAAAACATGGCAAACAAAACTCGTCGAGTCGTCGAGAATTTGCCCCCGATGCTCGCTGCTCCGTGCAATCAAAGAGTGCATAGATAAATCACCCGGCTAAAACCCTGAGCATGGCGGTAGATAGGGGCGGGGGCTGGGAATGCGATGGGTGGGTTGGGGTGGTGTGGGGTTAAAAAACACGGCCAAAATGTCAATGCAAATTTAATGGCTGACAATTTATATGCATGGCAAGTGACTTTTGGCCAACTACTGAACTTTGTGTGAATGTGAAAGCAGCCGGGGAGCTGGGGACAGTTTGGGGAGCGGATAAAAAGCAGGAGAGATGGCGCTGCCAAAGGCACGGAGGGGATTGTCGGGCATTGGTCTAGAGCAGGGGAAAAAAGTTCCGAAGGTGCCAAGTGGCTGTCAAACTTTTGCCAGGGAGCCAGCGAGCCAGCGAGCGAGTTTTCGCCCAAAATCGAATCGAAACGAAATGCGAAATCGAATGAAATTCCTCTCGTCCTCCTGTGGGTTGTCCTGTTCGTTCTCCTGCTCTTGCTGTTGCTGTTGCCGTGGCTCATAAATTAAGCCAACGCATTGGTAGCGCCCTTCCTGCTCCTCTTCCTCTGCCGCCAAGAATTTTTCCACCATTACAACATTAACGGTTTATTTATGCCGCCGCCGACATTTAAAATGCATTTCCTGCGCCCAGGTTGTGCCCCAAGATTGAAAGAGGAAGAGAGAGAGAGAGAGAAAATGGCGAAAGAGATGGCCAGGAAGTAGGTGCAGGTTAAAGCAGAAAGGTTGGCCTGGCTGGCTGGCTGGCTGGCAGGACGACAGAATTTACAGACGCAACTTTAAGTCGTGTATTTATAAGGCACCTGAAGAACTTTATGGCGACGCATCGGGCGCATAAATACCAAAAGGTGTCGACGTGACATCCAAGCACCGATCAGTGAGTCGCCGCCCGAAAAGAGAAGTTTTAAAGAGAGGCCAAAGTCCTAGGACAGGCGACTGGTTAAATGAATAATAAATTGTGGCAAAAGAAGATCAAAAGAGAATAACTTAGATATAAATAAATACGTAATAGATGTAATTAAAAAAGAAAACGAATCATGTGGGATTACTAACACAGAATAGATAATGGAACTTTCTTATAGCATCGATGCCCACATAAACGAATTAGCATTGTGTTGTGGATCGATTATAAGTAGTTCTCGCTAACAGTAAGCTGTAAACGAAAGCATTAACAGGCTGTTAACCTGGGCTGCTAACAGCGGTGCTGCCCTGTTAGAGTTTCTCCACTGAATGCATTGGGTTTTCCTAGTCAGGAAGGAAGAAGCAGGATAAAATGCAAGTGATTGATCATTGAGTTAATGAATTAAAGACTATGGCTAACTGATATTTAAACAAATTTATTAAAGTTCCAACCAGAGCAACCTCAGGCGGATTGAAGCAAGTTAACAGAATGTGCAATAAAGCCAAGTAAACTAAACGTTAAGTTGAGGTCAGTACACAATAAAGAAGTGAAATTATGAGGGTTAAAGGCAAATTAGGGTAACAATGAGCTGGCTCAAAGTTGGGTCTAAATAAGAGTGCGAAGGGTCATCAGATCCATAACGATAAAGACGCTTACAAAGAAGTAAATTAGGTAATGTAAAAGGAACTCATAATTATGATTCAAAAAGTAGAGCCAAGTTGGTAAAAAGTTTACAAAAGTATCAGCTAAAAAGGTCTCCCTTTAAAGCCATCCTAAAGGACAAGCGGTGTATCGGATATGTGTGTGTTACATTGAATGTCAAACGAGGGTAAAATACATTTCTTACACTTGATTGCCTCTTCCCACTGACCACCAATGTGGTCATGCACATCCACATTCATTTCCATATCTCTGAAGCGTTTTGTGGTCGAGTCCGTTGTGTTGTTATCAATCAACCAAATACAAGACACTCACAAGTGGCCAATAAATTATTAATTAAGTTTGAAATCAAACAAGCAAGCAAGGATGATTGATAAGAATAGCCAAAAGCACCCCCCAAATCCATCATTCGTCAATGGCAAAATTTAAGCGTTTGCAAGTCAATCGAATCCACTGTTCCACTTGAGTATTTGTGTCGGTCCTCGGCGCCAACAACTGGGCAAGTGGAAATTGGTTCGGTTTTGCAATGGGCCACGTAACAAAAGTCGCTTGTTTTGGCCAACAGCAACAGCAGCACTCGATCGAACGACAAGAAGAAAAAAACCTCCCAAACCGCAAGAAGTTGGCCAGTTCGAAGGGTTTTTGTATGCAGTTGCGAACAACGTTATGCACTTAGAGGAAAAACAAAAGGCACAAAAACAAGAGAAACAGAAACCAAATTTAAGAAAAAAAAACTAATAAGAATGATGGAGCCATCAATGGCGACTAGCAAGTACCTCGTAAATTATGCAATTTCAGACTTACAGTGCTCCAGACTTAATCATATAAATAAAGTCTAAAATACTGTAAATTAAAATCAGATAATGAAAGGACTTCAATGGAATCTGGTGCTGATTTAATGGAACCTGCTATTATTTTATCCAAAAATCTTGAAATAGGTCCTCGATGCAGGCAACATACCCATTGTATCCGTGTACCCTCCATAAAAGAAATACACAGCAGCAAAAACCAAATAAGGAAAGAAAAGCGAACAAAAAACGGACAGAAAAGTTGGCAAATCAGCCGCAAAACTGGGCCAGAGAGGGAAGAGCAGAGCTTAGATAAAAAGCTGCAACGGCTCTAGGCAAGACCAGCAGACGGCGATAAGCGGGCGTGGCAGCAGCATCAGTGGAAGTAGCAGCAGCAGCAGCAGCAGCAGCAGCAGTGGAAGGAGCATCCAGCATCAGGCAGCGAGCAGCTCAGAAGGATAAAAACCGAGCAGCAGAAAGCAGCGGCACACCCGAAGTCAGTTATGTGGCCGACATGGCATGGGATGTCCCTGTTGGGGCTTCTTCTGGCGGTGGCAGCCGCAGCTCTGGCACTGCACCGCACACCGGACGGGGCCATGGCCATTACCTCGCCTTTAGCTGGGCTGGACTTGGCCGATTTTGAGCCGTATTTCGAGGAAC
The DNA here is from genome assembly GCF_900245975.1 of Drosophila guanche. Classification (NCBI taxonomy): domain Eukaryota; kingdom Metazoa; phylum Arthropoda; class Insecta; order Diptera; family Drosophilidae; genus Drosophila; species Drosophila guanche. The sequence goes on from NW_022995748.1 coordinate 4,040,832, forward strand.
AGGATCAACTGGTGGCCGCCTCGAAGAAGCATGAGGAGCACGAGGAAGGCGGCGAGGAGGAGTCCGGCGAGGAGCATCACAGCGAGCACTTCAAGAAGCATGGGGACAAGAGCAAGAAGGAGCACAAGCACGGAGAAAAGTCGGAGAAGGGCGAGAAGGGGCACCACGATAAGGAGGGGAAGAAGGGCGAGCACGGCGAGGAGGAGGGCCACGAGAAGAAGCACAAGCACTCGGAGGACCATCACAAGAAGAAAAAGAAGGGCGCGAAGGGGGAGAAGGGCAGCGAGTTCGAGGATCACGGCTCCTACAAGAAGGGGCACTCCATCAAGGGCAAACACAACGTCCACAAGCTCAACGAGGACAAGAAGGAGAAGAAGTACTACGACGAGGATCATGTGGAGGGCGGCGAGGAGAAGCACGGCGGCTTTGAGGAGTCCAAGAAGCACAAGAAGGGCAGCAGCCACAAGAAGGGGGAGCACAAGAAGGGCGGACACGAGGAGCATCACGGCAAGAAGGGCCACTCCAAGAAGGGGCACAAGAAGAAGGGCCACAAGGGCCACAAGAAGAAGCACGAGGAGTCCAAGAAATGGGGCCACAAAAAGGAGCACGGCAAGAAAGGCGGCGCTGAGCACAAGAAGAAGTGGCACAAGTCCTCCAAAAAGAGCAGCGAACACGATCACGGACATCACTGAGCCACACAGAGTGGAATACTTAAGGCAGTGTGGACCGTCCGTTTATTTTTCTTGATATTTTTTAGACAATAAAAACACACACAAAAATCAGACCCAGAAAAGCAAATTGTTTTGCTATATTCCATAACCGATTTACATGGCATAAGGGACAAAGGTTCTTCCTATTGGGTGGGAAAATCTTCTCTTCATTGATCTGAAAATACGAACATACAAATAAAAATACAAACAAATAGATAACTTCACTTCAGTGTACTCTGCCCTAAGCCTGCACTTGAATAAGAGTTTCAATTTATTGATTTCAATTACATGCACAGAACTGTTCGCCCAGCCAAAAATGCTGACAGCTGAATGATGTTTGGTCGTTTCAATGCCTGAGGTCAGCTAGCCAAAGGTGGAAACAATTTCGGTTGAGTGTTATTTACCTGAAAATATCTACCGAATATTTTGCCACTAAAGCGTACGTTGTACGTACACTAAGACCCTTACTTTCCACGGAGTCTTTAGCCTGCCACGTTTATTTATGGCAACGCGTTTTTGACAAGCTTTAAAATATTCCCGCTAAACTTTGATCGCACTTGCGATGTGGAAAATCTGCAATCCCCAACGGAGCAGCGGAGTGCGCTCCACCCTTTGAGCACGTGCTGGCCTTGGCTGCCACCCGGCACCCCCTTGGATTCCATCTGATTCCCATTGGAGGTCCCTGGCGATGGTATTCATTCTTCTTGTTGCCGCCTGATGCTGCTGCTGTTACCGATTTTCTTTTGGTTGCTTGTGCTCCCTTGGCTCCTTCTGCTTCTTGCAGCAAATGCAGCGTGACAGTCGCGGCTTTTTCACTCAACTCTAATAAACAGCCATACAAACACCTGTAAGCCGTTCACCCGGGATACTCACACAAACACACCTGTACATGAGCACACCTGTGCTACTCGGCAACCAGCACTCGTACATCTGGCAGCAGCATACAGTCCCACACACACACTTTTGCTCTCTTTTCGGGCCATTGAAATGTGGGTCCTGTTGCTGGCAGGGGATTGGCAGGGAGGGAGGGTAGCCTTCACCTCATCGCAGCATTTCAAAATTCAATAAAAAATCTTTTGTTTTCGCTCTACGCGCACATTGAAAACTTTGAGCCAAGGTTTGTTGGCTTTTCCACGGCGTGGACCAACATGACTTACCTGCAAAGCCCTTCGCCGTTCGCCGTTCGCCGTTCGCCCTTCTCCATCTCCATTGCCCTTCAGCCTTCAACCGGTTGCAACCGTGCCACCGCACCACTCCCCCCTCACAAGTCAACTGCTTGCGGTACATTTTGCACGTACGCTGCATTTTTACGCTTCGCATTTTTAGCAACAATTTCCGTTTCCTCTTCTCATGTGCGTGGTGTATGGGCGAGGGCTGTGTGCGATGTGGGGGCGTGGCATGCGTCTGTACAATTTTAAATGATTTGATATATGTGTGTGTGAGTGTGTGTGTGTAAGTGCTGTTGCTGTTACTGCTGCTGCTGCTGTTTTCATTAAGACTCAAAACCCGAATCTTTTGGCCCTGGGAGCAAACTGATTTCGTGGCAGCTTTAAAATTGAGTGCAACCCCTAACCGCTGCTCTGCCGCTGAAAGTCAATGGATAAAGGCTGAGATAGCAGCAAAACTTGCGGAATAAAGCTAATTAATTCTCATCGGTAGTGGGGCTGTGGCGTATGAGCAGCCCTCTGTGTCTGTGTCTGTGTCTGTGCCTGCCATGGGCAGGTGTCATAGCAGACAACTTTTACCGCTGCCGATGTTGTTCTTTTAGTTGGGGTTTTCCCGGAATTACAATGTTATTCTACCAGAAGGGGCAGCATCAACAGCAACAGAAACAACAACAGCAGCAGCAGCAGCAGGAAAGTTTATCCAACATATTAAAGGGATTTTTGTGTTTTGCTTTTTGGGGGATAACAGTTTTAAGGGATTTCGCAGAGCGCAGTTAAAAGAGATAAATGAAGAGATATAGAGGGGAGAGAGACAGTTGCATAGCTGTCAGCTTTTGGGTTCAAAGATGCGAGTGGGGAATATAAGCGGAGGTGATAAGTTGCTTACTTTAATCAGAGCAATCGAAATGGGTTTGAGAACACTTTGTAGAAAATTTGCATATATTCAAGACTGCAGATGTTCACTTTTTCCTGCATTAAATCACTCTTTGGCTTGAAATATTTTGCATTTTCTCACTGCCATAACTCTATGCTGCATGTGGCTGAATGGAAATCATCAGATTACTTCGACTCTCGTGTGATCAGAGCAATATTTTGCCTTCTCTCAATGCATAAGACCACCACTTTATGGCAGCCCCGGCACATGGCGAATATTCTACATTGTCTCGACACCTGGGATACTCGTTGGTCCACAAATCGCATGCAGAATTTGCGAGACTGCGAGGATGGACTCAATGCAGTCGCCACTGACAGGCGATGGGCTAAATTATGCGATGCCAATGCCAGTCAGCAATCCCACTCACACACCCACACACCCACACAGCCACACAGCAGCTTATTTGCTCCACTCATGAGTGGATGCACCCACATGCCTTTGCCCCATTTCGCAATGATCCGTGTGTGTGTTCAGCGGTTTGCTACCTTTTATTCTTTATGTGTATTGATTTGAAATGAATCTTCATGTAAGCTGGCCAAGCGCAGAATCCGAATCCGTTTTCCCACTCTCTCTCTCTCCCTCTCTCTCTCTGTTGGCAAATTGCAATGTTCTTGTGCCCTGACTGGCATTGGGTATATCAATCGTTTCGAAATGGGTTGAACTTGTGCTGTTTTGTCCGCGGAATTATATTGTATAACTTAGGAAGAGCAAAGTCTATCGGTACAGCCATCTGTTTTAGATTTCTTTCGTGTAGAGTATTAAAAGTAAACGCTTAAAAAGAGCATCCACTTCCTACCTTTCTATTTTTCTCTTGCCCTTTCTCATTTATATATTTGTAAATATCTCTTTGTGTGTTACTCCCGTTTCTGTTTCCGTTATAACTTACTGTCATATTTTCATCTAGCTATGACTCTCAGCCCCCCCCCCCCCCCCATGCCTCCTATTTCATCCCCTCTGGTGTACACTCTATACTCTGCCCGTTGTTCTCTTTGTTATTATTGTGGCTGGCTTTCCATTCAATGCTTTTCTCTTTCGTATTAAAACTTTCTTTCTTCTTATTTTTTTTTTGTGTGTTGTTTTTTTTGTTGTTCTATCTTTCGCTCTTCGGGGATCTCTGGTTCATTTTTTGGGTGGGGGTTGAGGCGTATTCTCTTCTGGATTTTGTTAACTTTGTTATATTTGTTGTTCGGGTGATGGTAGTGGTGCTGCTACTGCTTGGCGCTATTCAATTTTCAATAAAATATGTAAATTTATACCGCATTCTGTTGTCCTCCTTCCTGCTGTTGTTCTGGCTCTCTCATCTTTACACTTGGAAAAATATTAGACTTGTCTTGAGCTCAAAATTATGATTGGAGACTTGTGGAACGAGCATCTGTCTATGGAGATTCTTTTGAGTCAGACTTAATTCGTGTAAAGAATATTTTATATCCCAAGCAATCTTTCATCGTTTTTTTTCAGTGTACTCTCATCTTTGTCCCCTGCCACCTCAGCCGCCTCTGTCGGGTCTTGTCGCTCTGGCTCTTATTTGAGCCGTTTCTCATCGGCAACATTTGATAGCTACAAGTTATGGTCATGGCTCCGCTCCGCTCCCCCCCACCACACATTGTCTCTTTCAGAGTCCTCCCAGTCCTTTCGCACACACTCTGGCTGTCCCTGTCTGGCACTAAGCAGTGAAGTATGTTATTAATTTGTAATTTGTTTATGGTTATTTGTGCACAAATCAAAGGCCAGAGATTGTAACTTTGAAGTAGTCGATGGCAAAGAGCTTACCCAGAGGACAACTTTATGTTGATGGTTGCTGCCGAGAGGGGACGATACGATAGGGGAGCGGAGGGAAAATCATTTTGAATATTTAAGCAGAATTATCCCATGATAAACTCGCTGTAATTGAGACGAAAATTTACTGTGTATGTCGTTTGGGAAATGGTTTTACAGAACACAGTTTGTCCCCAAGAAAATTCCCAAAATGTTTTGATTTGTATTGCAGCGGATGGAAATAGCTTTTTGGGCTTTTGAACATTTACTTCTGATAGTGATTTATGTAGTAAAATGGAGTATGCGAGTCTCATAATAGTTCGATTGGAGATATCGCCACAGCATAGCAGAATTTAAACCGATTTTATCGCATGTCGGAGATTCCATTTCAAAATATTTTGTGCGGAAATTTATATCCCTAATGAAAAAATTCCAACATTTCCATTCAAAATGAACTCTGCTCTTAATTCGCACACATTTTTTCAATTTAATTGCCGGTTCATGCGTTCGATTGGGATTAAAGTCAATCAAAAACCAATCCAAATTCAATAGCAAGCAATATTTAACCATTCAAAATTGTTCATACAGAAAAATGTCTATGTAGTTTGCTGTACAAATTCTTTATTATTTTTGAATACCCTAGAAAAAAGATATGACCAATCATGGTCCACCCTTTTGGTACTTTCCATAAGTTAATTTATCCGTTTTCGAAATTAAGCCAAGAAGCAACACCTGGCATAATATCATAATTATTCAGGAATTACATGGCATATATGGAATAGATTTGCAGAGGGTATCGAATGCTTTGAAACATCTCATTCAGCTCTGCTTTGTTGTTTCCCCATGTGACTTTGTTGCTGTTTGCTGTGAACCGAAGAGTAAAAAGCAAACGCAACAATATAATCAATCATTAAACTTCAATAGTCACGCTTTGCCCCTCGCTTCGGCTCCCGCTGCTAAACAAATCAAATCAAATGAAATAAAATGTCATCCCCTCTGACATCGACTGTTGGAATGGTTATTATTTGACTTTAGCATTTTTCATGGAAAAAACCATAATAAAAGCGAAATCAGGGAGGAAGTTCAGCTCCAGCACCTGAAGTACCCTAGTGGAAGCCTTCTTCTTATGAAAAATAATAAAATAAAGCCAAGAAAATATGTTATGCAACATATCCCGACTTGTTAAGAACGGAGGTATTTACAGATATAAATAAATATCTAAAAAATAAATCAGTTTTGGAGTGGCAAACGCACTTTACCCTCTGCTATGGTGGGCATAACTAGCAGGCATATGAGCAGCAACAATTCACTCATTCGCATTCATTGTCATTCGCTTTTGATTCCATACAGCTTTCCTACCCACATCCCTCTACCGCTTTCTCTGAGTACGTTGTATGAGTATTTATTCATGCATTTGTTTGCTTTCTGACGCTTGTTTCCGAAAAATTATGTGCTAACAAAGTTGAATTAAAACAAAAAAGAAAAACCGAATGAAATTGTCAAATAAGCGCAAAGACAAACAAAGGCGAAAAGCGACGGAAAAGCAGCCAACAAAAAATGACACATGACAAAAAGCAAACAAAAATAATAATAAAAAAGAAAATATACCAAAAAAACAATAAGCATACACATACAAAGGCAATTTTAATTGCCTGTCCTGGAGAACAACACAAAAAAAGGAAAGAAATTAAATGAAATAAGAGGGAAAGAACAAAGACCCAGGGTCTGCTGCTTTCAATGTTAATTTTACTGTGCAGCAGGGCACAAGTTCATAAATAAGTGTATAGGAGGGAGAACCTCAGTCCTCATTGTTGTACAAGTATCTGCTAGACACAAGAACATACTCTCTCGGGCCCTCCTTCTCTCGCTCATCCTTATGACATGCAAAAGGCAAGCGGCACGCTCTCCATTTTCCTCACTCAAGTTTGGCTAAAACAAAAGTTAATTAGAATGTTCCTCCATCATAATGCGTGGCCCCCCGAAACAAAAACAGAAACCAAAAAAACAAAAAAAAAAACAATAACAAAAACAAAAACAACCAAAATACACTTGAGAATGTAAAGCCTATATTGCGACTATGGAATACCCACATCCCATTCGAATGTGTTCGAATAGCCTTCTGCCATTTTTATTCCAGCTGAAACAGTTTATTTTATAAACGGATTTCGATGGGACCCACACTTCTGTTGATCGCCATAAAGATGTTCCAATATGTTCCAACTTTTAATAGATTCCCCAGCAATATACCCTTGGTCCTATCCAAATCCTCGGGTATAATAAAACCGAAAACAGAAGCTGAGGCGCAGACAAAGTTGCAGGCAGTAAATTAGATTAGCAGCAACAAGAACAACAACAGAGGCAAAAGCGTCAGGCGGCGGCAGCAAAAACGTTGACAAAACAAACGCAACAAGCAATTAAAAATGTAAAATTTCTCGCTCTCAGCTTTCTGCCATTCCCCCTAACAATTACACTATTTAACATCGAACCAGTTCCACCACATTTCAGAATTAAAGTTTACGAATTACCAGCAATATTTCCGCCTCAGCCTTAAATTTGTAAAACAAATTGACCGATTTACGTTTTTAATAACTAAATAAAACTTTGTTTTTGTTATCTAGTGTAAAATTTGATATTTTATGAGCAAGCAAGTTAAATGAAGCAGTGCATACTTTTGGGGCGAAAGCAGTGCGACGCGTCGCGACGTTGAATAATGTGGAGGTGTGGGTAAAGCAGGGCACATTTTGAATATTTTAGCCACTGCTCCTTATCTCGTCCGATCAGACTCCGGTTCATGATATTGATCATCAGCTTATCCATGGTTTTTTCTATTTTTGACTGCGCAAATTTTGCTTCTGTCATAACTTGGTTTTAAATCAAAAATTGACTATAGAAAGTGTTCTTAGAAATGGAAAATGCCAATCACTGCGAGATTGTACGTGCTCATCATCATGTTGCTTTTGACTTTGACACCCCAAACGCTTTGCTGTGCTGCCAGAGCAGAATCTGAGCCAAGGCCGTGTTTGGCGAATTTCTGGCCTTCGCAGTTGCAAACTCAGGCTGCCGAGTTTAATTGAAACTTCTTCGACTGATTGTGGGCAATCAGAATTGATAGAGTATTGTGGCTCCCAGTCTAGCGCCTCAAAAATCGGTCAAAAGACCGGGCTTCAAACAGAACACAACAAAGATAGAAATGCTTAATTTTTAAGGCCAAACTGGACTGCCTCCAAGGGAATACATCTTAAAAAAAGTAAGGCCATGCACTTAAAAAGGTTCTTCTAATTACCGAGTAGCCACTGTACTTGGCGAAGACTTTTTCATTTAATTGTATCAACAATGCCAACAGGGAGGCAAATTCCTATAAAAACTTGAACAAGTATGGCAACTTTAACGCATTAAAATCGTATAAAATGTCTTTCAACAAACAAAAACTCAGAAGTATAAAATTTGTCCCCTTGCCCGGAAATGAAAACCCGAAAGCCAACTGCCTGGACAAACACATCGCTGCAACTGTTAATTAGAGGACGCGACTGTAGCATCAATGCTTGAGCATGTTTTTCTTTGGGCTGTATCAACTTTTAACTAACCATAATTTATGATGCTCTGTTGGTAAACTTTTCTAAGGCAGAGAGAGAGAGAGAGAGAGCGAGAGAGCGAGGGACTGGTCTGGTCTTTGCCAGTGTCCATGTCTTAAGCTATTTTTAAATGGGCTTTGCCCAGCGACAGAGAGAAAGTTTTGCATAAGCAAACAAACAATTTTTGGCGAATTTTCTCAGACTCAGACTGCCATCCCCCCGAAAACAGTTGAAAACTGTAAAACCGTAACAGTTGACAGATCCTTCTAATGATAAACGAAACGAAACTTGCAAGTGGCAATGAGTTTTTAATGAAGCCCCGGTATGTCCAGGAAGGCCTGAAAGTTGTAGAGCCTTCTCGAGTCCTGGACAGTTGGTGGACAGCATCCAGGGACCATTGGCTGCAAGTCAAACAGAGTGAAATGGTGCAGAAGCTTAAAGCTAGTTGGGTGACCAACGACCGACCGTGTTTGGTCATATTTTCAACACGGCTAGAAAATAAATAACAGGACAAACTTTTCAATAAATAAAATTAAAAACTTTTTCCCTACGTTCGGTCAAAAGTTCGTCGCCAGGCGGCCGGCCACACACACACACACACCCCCAATATCTCTTTGGGCTTCGTTTTTTTTCCAACATTCTTTTTTAGCTTCGAATCAAATTCGAGTTGGGCAAACAAACAGAGTAACAGGAGAGCCCACGAATCGGGGCCAGTGTGCGGACAGAGCATGGGGGCCTGGGACCCGGCGACAGACAAACGGCAATTGACCGTAAAAATGTATATGTACGAGTGAGTATATGCCAGTTAAGCTGAACGCCTACGAATGGCTTCGCAGACCCGTATAGAAAAGTAGGCAAAAAGCCGGTGATAGAGTGGTGTTTGGCGGTAGGGGTCTCGGCTCTAGTCCGAGTCTCGGACTGCACAACTGTTGTAAACTTGGCCCTCTAAGTAAACCAAGTGAAGCGCTTGAGGTTTGAAAACAATCACCTTGACGGCCGAATTTCATTTCGAATATCCTTGGCCCGAAGTGGGTTAACAGTGGGAGTGCAAAGTTTGCTGCCAAATCTGTATACCTAACCCTATCCCAATATATAAATATATTCCCACAATCTTTTCATTTTGTCTGTATTTTCTTCGAGCGTAACTCCATAAATGAACGTTCAAAATATTTGGTGCAACCCTTCCCATGCCACTGATTGACCCCAAAACCGTCCCCAGTACTATTTGCACTCAGTGTAAGCAATCAGTTGAGCAGAGCAGAGAGAAGGAGAGGAGAGATCCAACAACCAACAACCAACAACCAACTGGGTTCTCGGTTCGCGTCGCGGGGAAGCTAAATCAACTAAAAGTTGGTGCGAAGAAAAAACAAAATCAAATTTGGGTGAGTGGGGAGTGCAGAGCGGAGGGGGTGGGGCGGCATGGTATAGGATGGGTTGGGTTGGAATGGCCAAAAATGAATTGGTCAAGTGGAAAAATTGGCAGGGCTGTTGGCCAAACACAGAGAGAGAGAGTGAGAAGGATGTGAAGAGACACAGAGAATGAAGCAGGGGTCGTGGGGGAAAAAGTATTGAAATACATTTAATGAAAAAGTTAGACAAAGTCGCGTGGGAAGGCCATAGGAAAAAAACAGAGATTCGCAAAATGTTGGATCAAACTTGCTTTCGGCTGTGGCCGGCAATTGGGAAAATTCATTCGCCCAGGGAAGGAAACATACACACCACCCCATCACCCCACCACCCGCCACACCCCACACACACACTCTCCCACAAAAGGATACTCACAGAGAATAGAGCTGATGTGATTTTGGTGTAAGGAACAAGAACAACCAGGATGGAACATGCTAAACACTGATTGCGTTTTAATGCCAGTTATGGATGAGTAGCTGGAGCTTAGACGGTGTAGAAAAGGGAGAAGACAGCTGACAGAAAGAGTGGAAGAGATGGGATGTCATGTACTTCACTTTATTGATCAGATTTGAAAAGTAATTTGAAAGAAATTGTAAGGTTCAGGGCGGAGATTAACCGAGAAGCACAGAGATGGGAAAATGTATATTTCAGTAGAACTGTTCCATTATAGAAAAGATTATAGATGGAAGGAAGTATTGGAATGGAGAAAAGATAAATTAACAAAATAATGGAATTATCTAGCTATGTGCGACTCTCTTTCAGCTTCTTTCTTAATCCCATAACTAATCAAATCCAGATTCAAGAATCTATTCCTCATTCCAATAATATTCAAAAGAAATTTCTCCTGCAATCTGGTATAATTTGCACATTTATCTCGTCGTTAACCGCCTTCATCGTCAATCATCTCAGCGTATTTTTTTGTTAGACCAAGATCAAGCCACTGAGACGGGCGTCTAACTGATGATGCCCTGACCATGGTCCATGACTTTGCTGCGATAACAAATGGGTAGAATTGTTAACTGCATCTTGCGTTTCGGGCTTCATTTTGCCACCTCCTGCGATGACCCTTTTGGCATCCCTTTGCCGCATCTTTGGTTCCAATTTGCGTTTGCCTTCAGCCTCTGCCTCTGCCTCTGCTCTTTATTCTGCTTCTCCTTTGGCTTTTTCTATCCGTTTATTCACACCATGCATTGGGCGGGAGGGTATATTATTATCTTAGAAGGCAGTTTACCACTTTATGCTTAAGAATCATACAAAGCCTAGACTTAAGCAAATCTAATTCATGTTAATCGTCATTGTCTACGTCCTGTGCTACTTTTATTTAAGAGATTATTGCCTGGATATCTCTGGATTGATGGAGGGTATCATTCAGGCGCAATACTCGACTATAAATATCTAACTTGTTCCGACTTTACGACTTCCTTTTGCGGTAACTCCGCCCTGCTGCTGCCCTCTCCACAATCTGTTCGCTCCTGTCCCAGCAACTTCTTCCCCTTCATTTACCGCCTTTTGGGGCTCCAACCCTCCTCCACTCCCCACTGTTCATCCTCATACAGATATCCTCATTTTTAACGGCTTGGCATTTGCAAACTGCAGCGTCATTTAAACTTTTCTCATTTGATGGCAGCGACGGCAGCAGCGACGCCAGCGGAAAACTTTACCCTGCAATCGAAAGCTGCCTCCTCCAATGAGGGTTGGGGGTACACACAGAGACAGAGACAGAGACAGAGATAGAGTGTGGAAGAGGTGCTACTCGATAACCAGGACGTCCTTGGACAGATGGGACTCTGTGGGGAAATTTTGCTTTTCCGGTGGTCCAATGCTCGTCATTGTTTGGCCAAAGCCGAAAGCATTTTTAATATGCAACTAATTTGCAGGACGTCCAATGCGACGCATTGCGGCAGAGGCAAGCCTGGTGTCTAGGTACGGCAGGGGGAAGGGAGTACTGGAAAGCGTTGCAACGTTGCAGGTGCAACTTGGTTGCCGTCCCATGACGACCATTGTTTGGATTCAATTCCCGGCATTGTCGCCTCAACTACTTTCAGGCGTGGCGAAAGTTTCGCTCAGTCCACTCGCCTCGCCTCGCCTCGCCGAGGAGCTTTCTCTCTTCTCGGCTGCTGTTTGACTTTCAGTCTCGAATGATTTACCTTACAAGATAAACAGGCGACGTCGCCGGCTTTGTCTGAGCAGCGGCCCAAGTTTGACTTTTGTCTTTGGCGCTGCTGCTCCTGCCGATGCACCGAAGCAGATGCCGGCTGCCAAAGTCGCTGCTTATTTCTATGTGCATTAATAAAAGGTAAGGCAATGCCTGACATTCAGCATATTCTCATCAGTTTCTTACTTCGCTGTCAAGTGCTTGCTGATTGCAGTCTTTCATTTGCTTCACCTCTTTTCTAATGCTTTGCCATCAGCTCTTCAACCGACATCCACTGCTGCTGCTGCGTTCCATATCACACATGTGTGGTTTACCCTTCTTTGATTTAGAAGCTTTCGCGGATTCTGCCTTTGTTTTATTTCTAGGATTTCCGCTTTTAAAATCGCCTTTGATGTGCGAAGGTCTGAAATCTCTTCACGGCTGCCCCTCCGTCCATTGTTCTCTGTCGCTTCTGCTTTAGAAAGGTACATAAATATAGGTGAGGACTTGCCATGCTTTTATTTCCATACTCTTAGTTGCTAAGATTTTAGTTAAAATTCATTTATATATCGTGAGAGAGTCTTTTGGGCATGCCTTACCTCGTGTAAATACACCTTTTGAATCGGCTGCCTCCACCTCTTCCCTTGCATCTCTGCTTCACACACACTCACAAACCGTTCCTGTTCTCTTCACTTCTCTGTGGTGTGTGCATTGAAGCTCAGTCAACGCTTTCGGATAGTGCGCTTGAAATTGTTGCGCGCTCTGCTTTCGCTCTCCGCCAGCGAACGGGAAATGCGATTTCAACTCTTTGATAACTCGACTAAAGTGCATTTGGCTGACAACGATATACATAGCCCTGGTCGCAGCCCCTAACCAACCTCCCCCCAGACACTTTTCCGTCTTATCAGCGAAAAGAAAGTAAGACACATGAAAATGCAATAGCCAAAGTTTGATATGAAAACGCACAGGCCCGACCCATCCGGCTAGCGCTCTGCCGCGTATTGCAAAACTTTTCAATTGTATTTTTTCCTGCTCAGACGCTGTGTGTGCCCGCCTCCTCCTATGCCGCTTTTCCACGCACTTTGTAAGGGAATACCCTTTCAGAGGCTACCATGACTTTGAGCAGTTATTTGCAACTAAATTAGAGATGATGCATGTAAATATTTAACACTCTTTTAGTGGCCTTAACTCGAGTCTTTGTTTGAGGAATTTGCCTTGTTTCAAAGATTTTCAAGCCAAACGTTACAAACTCCATTGTGTGATCGATCTAAAAGGGTATAAAAGCCTCGACCAGCAAAAACAAATATTTCCTTACGTTTCTTTTGCATTCTTATTCTCTCACTTTTGATTCTTGTTCGCACTTTTTGGTGGTTTTTTGGATGGGATTGCGTTTAATTTTGAATGTTGCCGCCGAGCTGATAAATTGCCTCTGCATCTGCATTTCGTCTTAAAGGAAGGAACTCTCACCAAATCTCCAGACCCCCTTCACACACCAGCCACCTGCACCACAGCAAAAAAAGGAAAAGGAAAATGTTTTCGTGGAACTTTCTTAAGAGATGAATTGTCAGCTGAGTAAATGCAACTGTAAATGGAATTGTGGCTGGTGAGGGGATAGTTGGGATTTTGTTGGCAGGAACTTTTTATTGATTTCGGCTTACACTTTTCAAACGTTTTTTTTTTTGCGAACTCCAATATTGATTCTTATATATCTGAAAGTTTTTATTTATTGTGAAATTCCGTCAGATTTACAACAACGCCTTAATGGATTAATGGTACTATAAAAAAACGTACCTGATTTATACAAATACATAAATTCGTTGGTTAAGATCTTTCTGGATGAGCAAGCTATAAGAATTCTTACTTAATGATGTTACTGCTCGTGGCTACTTAATATAAAAATAAACCTTGGAAACTTTGACAGTTTTGCCTGATCTCAGCGAAGCCCATTTCCCTTCGAACCGTCAGAAACCCCTCACGCACATCTTGGTCAAATGGAAACCACATGGCCTGTCAACACATCATTTCAACACATTTACCCGTACTCCAGCATACCGCATCCCGTATCCGGGCAGGGCTTACACAACCATCTCTTAAGTTAAAGTCAAAATCCGCAACAAGAGCGGCAGCAAGAGGAGAAAAAAAATAAAAGAAAACTGGGGAAGCGAAGAAAAACACATTTCTGTTGCAAAATATGTCACGTGCTAAAATGTCCGAGTGCCAATAAGTGAAGGAAGTGGCAGGGGATTGGGCATCGGGACTGCGGGACATAACGGACAATGGACAAACGGACAGTGGACATTGTCGAGTGTACAGTGTACAGTGGAAGACGGACAGCGGACACATGTTTCTGTTAGTTGGAGAACTGTCCTCGTCCGCTCAAAACTTGTCACTTTTTACGCGCAGCTGCAGTTTATTTTAAGATTGGCCGCGTGGCACTTCTCCTGCTCCTGTTTTCATTCCTCTTCTCCTGATTCTTTGCCCTTTCTGCAGTGCCACCTTCCTTCGCCTTGTTTCGGTGGCATCGTTGACGCTTCCGCTTACTTTCCTCTGGTCGAAACTTTTCCACTCTCGTCACACTTTCGGTCCTGGCCCTCTCTTTCTCCTCAACACTTGTCGCTACTTTTTAGCTATTTTGATTTTTAAGCAACAAAAAAAATAGGGAAGCAGCGAAGGGCATACGTAGCGAAGGGCGCGAGCGTAGAAAATAATGAAGACTTGTCGACGTTTTAAATACCCAACCCGAACCCTTGAGATGGGGTGTTCAGGATGGTTCTATGTGAATTGTTCTGTACGATCGATTTGTTCTGATCAAACAATATTGATATATATTTTTGGCATAAAACCCTCTTAAAGGAAAAGCTTTTCGTATGGTTTTAGGCACTTTTGAAAAGCTATAGCACTCTTCCTTCTAGGGTATAAAACAAAGAAAGGGAGAGGTGGTGCCATCAAGCGGAAGGAAACTTTTGTTGCTGATTTCTTTTGCAATTTTCGGCAGCTGCCCCATCCCATCTCATCCACCCGCTCTATGGCCATCTTCTTTACCAAAAAGTCTCGCCCAGCGTCATGTGCGAAATAAGTTTCACACTTAACGACATAACAAGTTTTCGTCGAGCTATGTCCGTGTCCGCGCGCGCGATTTTGCGTCCAACGTCAGCGACAAGTCGCAAGTCGCGACAATGTCCAGGGTTGTCAGCGACAACGCGTTGATTTTTGAGTGCAGGTCATTTCGTAGAGAAGTGCTTCGCTTTCAGGTCTGGCGCATTGTTAGCTTCAAACGAAACAATTCTCAGACAATTGGCCATTTCCAAATGTTGGAGGGCCTTAATTCGGTTGACTTCGAGGAGAGTTGTGGTCTGAAGTGCTGCTTCAACTCGTTTTGAGATATTTTTTACTGGGATTCTCTTATGCTAATCTGATATTCGAGGAATTATTTAAGATAACATTTTCAGAGAGAGTTGCAGAGTTTATTTAAACATTAAATTGATTTATTTCAGAATTTGTGTGTTATGCATGATTATTTTTAATGTTTTGTAAAATTTCCTTCAAGCCCGTGATGATGGTCGATTGTGGTCGCTCCTCTACCCCACAAATTCTCGTAATGAAGTTTTGCTCTTGTCGCACGTTTTCGGCGGAAGGCTGGGTAATATGCAATTTAATTTCATGCATTGCCTGGCTAATGCGCTTTGGCGCTCAAGAGTCTGCTATAAGTGGGGAAAATGCACAAATGTGCTTAAAAAAAGTACAGTAGCAAAAAGTTTGTGGAAGTGAATGAGTAGAAGAGATTTTGGGTGTCCTGATGTGTTCTGGGTATGGTTTCAGGGTGTAGGGAATTCCCTTTCAGTTTTTGGGGTAGTGTCAGAGCCAGCGGCCTGGAAACAATGCGCGACATTCAGGCGACATTGTTGCCAAAGCTTTTTACAACTCGCATGAGTTTTGGCCCCACCTCCCACTCCACTCCCGCTGCTGCTGAGCCACCCACAGACTCTGCCCCCCACTCATTGTCATTTGTGCCACAGCCGTTGTAGCATATTATCTAAATGTGTTGCATGTGTGTGTGTGTGCTTGTTTTGTTTGCTCTATGATTTGTTGTTGTAATGTGCTTTAATGTGAAAAGTTTTTAATGCTTAAGCTGTGCGCATCCAGCCCGCCCCTTGCTACCCATGGCACTTTCTCATGGCAAAACCAAGGAGAGTCACTCACATACTGGAATACACTTGACAAAAATTCATTCTTAGGAATGAACAATTGCGCCATTCGATGGCAGCTTTAGCGCTATGATATATTGAAGAATCCCAAAGTCTCCCACTTTAAGGCATCGGATACGCCCTGATTAGTTCGGCAACTAACGCCGCCAGAACCCATCTGATAGTTATTTGCAATAGCAGGATAATAAAATGCTGAGCTTTAGGATTCTAAATTATTGCACATAGCGGCGGTTTATGTTCCTTTTCAAGCCAGAAGCAGTTGGGAATTTGAAGGAGTAGAATCTGCTAAGAAAACTAACTGGGCAGAAATGGAATCGCGACATGTCCGATCATGTTTGCTCAGTCTGGAATTTTGCCTGAGTGTACTTGCAAGCAATTGTGGCTTTGGCTCCTATTTTCTGTGGATCTTCTTTTGATTACGATTCTTCTTCGGCTTGCTGCTTGCCTCTCTACTCGTATCTCCTTCTTCTACTTGCATGGTGCCTCTCCCTCTTCCTTTCTCCCCATGCTATAACATGCGCTTGCTTTTCCATCTTCTCCTTATATTTCTTGACTGCCAGACTCCTCTTCTTTTTCTGTTGGTTGTTGCTGCGTTAGTTGGCAACTTTTATTTGTGGTTTTTTTATGTAAATGCGCCCAAGTGATAAGGCAACTTTTTGGCTACTGCAACGTTAGAGTATGAGGGTGTGAAGAGCGGGGGGGTGTTTCGGCGCCCGCTGTGATGAGAGAGCACTGTCGCTGTCATGTAGCCAACAACAGCAACATGAACGAACATGTTGCCAAGTGCTCTTCATCTCCCATCTCTTTTCTCTAATTTTCTTCTTTGTTGTTGCTGATTCTTGGAAATTAAATTTCAGTGACTTTGTTGTTTATTTGATAGGTTGTGAGTCGGAAGGGGTGCGATGGAGAATGCTGTCGAGGAAGGCTGTATAGAAGAGTTTCCTAAGTAAAGAGTATAATTACTATGGGAAGAGACTTGCACAGTGTCGATGGTGGAAGGCGTAGGACCTAACATGTGTGCTTGACCAATAATAGTTTAAATGGTTCAATCATCGGGTTTAAATATTTTTGAGCACAATTCCTCTACTGATCTACTGATTGGTCTGCACGTATGGAGTATATGAGGGTATACAAGGATTGTGTTTGAAAACACCCATTGTGGTCCCTAATCTTTTGGGCATTGTGTCAGTGTGCCTGTCTGTGCATGTCATGTGCTTGTCTGACTTGCGTCCCTCTCTATCTCACCATGAGCTGTTGCCACTGTGTGCTTGAGTCTGTTTCTCTGTGTCTTTGGATGCGTGCATGTGAGTGTAAATTAGAGAAATTTACGTTTATTATTATTTTTAGTGGCAGTCGCTCATCAGTGTTGGGGCAGCACTACCCCCCACACTCACAAGTTGTGTCCATTGTGTGCGGAGGCTCGACCCGTACACCCCACAACCCCTGTTAGGAGATATCACTGTTTTATTTTTGTTATTGTTGTCAGTGCAGGGAAAGCAGACACAGCTTCAAGTTTCGCTTTGTAATACATATGTAAAAGCAATGAACAGAGCTAAGTTTTGCTCTCTACAGGTACAAACAAATCAGTTTAAACCCATAAAACGCAAAAGTAAGCGAAAACCGGTGCTTGCCTGTATATCTTCAAAGGGTAGGGTATCAAAAGCTTCGGCTCCCGCAAATACCTTTCGTAAATGTTGGCTTTTTCTCTTGATTCTCTTTCTCGGTTTTCTCATGCCGCTCATGTGTGGGCACCAGATAACGGCACCCCCAGAGAGACAGTGGCCGAGGAGTCGTCTTTGGAATATGAAATGAGGAAATGCAACTTGGTCCTGGTGCTGCTTTCTCTGTGGATGATAATAATTATGGGCCCTGCAGGCGATAATTGCCCACTAAGCGAGCCCTAATCTCATGCGAGCAAAGAAGAGCATTGTCCGAAAAAGGGAAAACCCCAAAAGCCAACAAAACCGCAACGCAGTCAGTGAGAGAGAGCAACTTTTTTTGAAGTCGTTCTCCACACACACACCCCCCTCTCCCGCTGTTTGCGGTTGCTTTGTCTTTCTCTCAATGGTGTGAGGGGGGACTTCTTCAACTTCATACTCCCTCTCCCCACACTTTTTTGGTCAGCTACTGAGGGAAATTATTCATGGCCTCTTCAACGCTGCTCCTCCTTCTCTTCTCGTATGACAATGAAGAAGAGGTGGATGAGGAGGAGGACACAAACAGCTTTAAGACTCGATGCTTAACTGCCGTAGCAAAAACATTAAGAGCAACACAACGAGCACTAAAAATGACAGAGGGGCCACATAGAGATATTTAAGAGATGCATTAAAATATTTGTGAGCCACTTGGGGTAACTTTAAAGTAATCAAAATGAGAACAAAAGTCAAAGGTTAACGGGAATGAATGTACATAGTTTATAGTTCTTTCTTGGAATCATTTTGCCCTAGAGCATATGTAATATAATCTTGTATTCGGAATTTTCGCAAATCTTTTGACGGCACCTCAGACTGCATTGTTGGAAAAATTTCCGAAGCCTTGAGGCGACAGCATTAGCTGCGATTATTAGTTTTCTCTTTATTTGCATCTTGGACTACACTCTGTGGGCTCTCCGGCTTTTCCAGTTTTAACAAACTATTGGGCGCTTTTGTCAATTTTATACCCGTTAGTCGAAAAGTAAATAGGGTATATTGTGTTTGTGCACAAAGTGGGTGTATGTAACGCACAGAAGGAAACGTTTCCGAGTCATCAATAGTCTGTCTGTCCGTAGGATCGTTTTTATAGCCAGAATGAAAAAAATTAATTTTCAGTGGAAAAACCCACCCCGTGGGTGAAGAAATTGTAAAATTTGACAAAAAACCACTAAGGTACAGCTGTAGTACTGAGTGCCTTCTCGTTGAAATAGGAAAACTTTACTGGCTCAAAGAGATAAGCTGCGTCTGTAAACTATTTGTGCTTCAGTTACGTGATGGGCTCATCAGCCAGCTCCTCCTCTCTTTGGCTCTCCCCCACACACTCTCTTTGCAGCCGCAAAATGCGAAAAATATTATGCCTTATCCTTTTTAATAGTCAATCGTTTTGTCATTTTTCCTTCCATTTTCCTGCCTGAGTAAGAGGAAAAAATAATTAATTTTATTTTAATGCTCGTTGCGGGGATTTCTGAGGGTTTACCCGACCGAGTGGGCGAGTTCCAGGGTCCTATCAGTGATGCGGGATCGCTTTGCTTTGCTTTGTCGGGTTACCCTTGCACCGCTTAGGTGTTGTCAGGTGTGCGCTCTCTCTACCTTTTCTGTCTCTGCCTTTTGCGTTATTTATTGCGATTTAAGTGAGTTGTCAGGCAGGGATAAATAAAGCAGAAGATAGGGCAGCAGAGAATGTTGCCATTAGAAGAGTTTTTAATGGTGGTGCAGAGAAAGGGAATGGTGCTTCCACATGCTTTTGTGATGTGATTTTAATTGAAAAATGGAAATAACAAATGTAAATCGAAGTCGGTATGAAGGGAATTCCCAGTTAAAGACATGAAAACTATGCCTTCGGCCATGCTGTTTATAAGAAACAGCTCAATTCATTAAGCAGCTTAGGCACTCAACAGCATGCAGATTCGATGGATAGCAAAACAAACTCGAGTCAAAACTTGTTCAACTTTTTAAGCTAATTGGCTAGAATCTGCTGAAGAGAATGCTTGAAAGCAGCTAAAGGAAAACCCCTCTCACGCACCCCTCAAAAAGTAGCAACAATGGATTATCGCATGGAGGTGGAACAAAAAAACTTTGAACTACTACTCGTTATGAGCACCGTTAATTAAACTACGCTCCTATAAATCATGAGCCTCAAACTGCCTTCCCCCCCCCCCCCCCCCCCCCCCCCCCCCCCAAATAAAGTAGGGGATTTCTTTAAACAGCCTAGGAGCAACTTCCTTCTACCCATAGCATCTACCATCTATCTACATTACCTTCTCCCCTGTCTCTGTGTCTATTTCATCCATTCTTTTCTGCTCTGTTCTGTTCGGTTCTGCTCTGGCCTGCTATGGCCTGCTCCACTTGTACAAGTTTTGTCTTAGCTTCCTTTTTCTTGGCCTTTGTGAGGCACACTCAACTTGAAGAGAGCCAGAGGGACAGTGAGATGGCAAAAAGAGAGACAGAGACGGAGAGAGTGAGAGAGTGAGAGAGGAGAGCTGGCCAAACACTTTTCACGTTGCGCGAAATTTATCATGATTCCATTACATAATTAAATCCGTTTTAATAGAAACTTTGCACGTCTTTTCTTGTTGTTGTTGTTGCTGGTATTACACTGTAACAAAATAATTGTCATTGCTAGCAATTAAATAATATTGAACCAATAGCAGGAGCGTCTCTAATCGATCCAGTCTGCTAACTTTTGTGCGCTAAACAAGTGCTGCAGAAAACTCTTTGTTTAATCAAATATAAATTTTAAAACTTTAACATAAAATATTGTAAAAATTCAAATGGAAACAAAAAGTTAGCAAAAATACGAACAACATTTCCACAACTTCTGAATAATACATATCAAGTCAAAGGAATGCTAGTTGTTGATTTTGGCGAAATTCTGAAACTTTTCCCTTCTTTTTTTCGATTGAATATGTACAAATGTATGTACATATGTACATATATGTATACATGTATGTATATTTTCTCAATTTTGCTCAGTGCACTGCTGCTCTGTTCCTTCCGTCTCTGCCTTTTGAGATGTATTTGGTAAAGTTTCCATCGCTTGAGCCAAATTGAAAAACAAAACAGTGCAAAGGAAGCTGTAAAGTTGCCTCAGTTGCTGCCTCAACTGCTGCTGCTGCTGCTGCTGCCGCTGCCGCTGCTGGCGTCGCTGCTATTGCGTAAATGAAATTAAGAAAGTAACCAAAGACTCAAAGCTCCCGCCCGCTCACGCCCCTCTTTCTCCCTTTCTCTTTTTCTCACTCTTGGCTTTTGCAGTGGTGTGCTTTATCTGCTGCTGCCATCTCCACTCTTGGCCCCTATATCCGTCCCACCTCCGTTCGCGCTGGCCATCTGTCTCTGTCTCGTTCTGTCTTTCAGAGTTGCTTCGGTTTTTGTCTTGATAAATTACCCCGTCCTTGGCAGCGATTTCAGTGTTGTCGGGCGACACAGTAAAGTGATATTTTTATTTGGAGTCTCACTTTTTTACCCCCATCCCACACTCGTACTCGTACATCTTCTGCTTCTTTTTCTCTCTCCGTCTTTACCTCTTCCCTCTTCCCTCTTCCCTCTTCCCACAATTGCTGCCATTTTTAAATCTTGCCAAATTGTTAACGATGCTAAAGTTGCCATTGAATGAGAGTTAAGGCGCTCCTGACAGTGGTGGGGTGGGGTATGGGTGGACTCGGGAGGTTTTATGTTGGGGAGAACCTCCCAGTGTCTAGGAACGACAAGGACGACGATGACGGCAAAGTTTTAGTAAATGAAAATAATTTTCAGTTGGAAAATTATTTAAAGTAGTTCATTAAGTGGGTAACATTATTTCTTCTTTTTTTTATCCCCAGTTTTTCCCTCTGCTATTTGATGGGGTGGATAAAAGTTGCAACTATTTATAAACTATTTCTGCCAGTTTTTTGTGCACACTGCATGTGATTTATTTCCCTGGCAGTGACTCTAGTTTTTGGTGTAGCTAAAGGTGTGTGAAGCTAATGTGGCACTAAAAGGATAAGGATCGTTCAGTTTAAAAGACTTTTCAACCTGTTAACATGGCTGATTTTATTCTACGTAAGAAGTTGAGACTCCAATGGAAAAACGTTTTGCCAGTCACGTTTTGCAGGCAGATGTCGAAGCCTATATTTTGTTTTTTGCATCAATATCGAAACTTTCTTGTATTACAATTGAAGGACTAATGCCAGAATTTGCCAACAGATTTGTGTGTGTTTGTTTCCCTTGCTTAAAAGAGCTTAAATTTAAATCAGCAATCCATTAGTCCAAGGGTTACTTCGGGATTTACATGTAGGGTAACTTTGCCCACACTTGCAACTTTCTTTGTTTGTTTCTTTTGATTAATTAAAATGCAGAGTCATAAGATAGTTCTTCGCACATCTTCCCCCCCCCCCCCCAATACTCACATGAACTCTTGCCACATTTGTGTAAATATTTGTACAATATCTACGAAAGAGTGCATTATGTTTGTCCTTCCTCCCTTCCTTCGAGTGAACTCTGCAAAAGAACGAGTATATCTCCTTGCTGGTTTCCGCTCGGAGATTCTTTGCTCCCTCTTTGGCATACTAAATAATTAACATTTGTGAAGTTTGTTTCGCTCTGAAATTCCTTTCAGTTACTTTTTTGCTTCGTAATTAACATTTCAAGAGCAGAAGAACCAAATATAAACAAACAAACAAAAAGCTAGATACATTGTGCGGCAAACACAAAACTTTGTTGCAGCTGCGGTTGTGTCGTGGCTCTGGCTGTCCGCTCACTAATTGATTGTCGCTTACGCCACAAATTAAGTAAAGATCGATAATTTGCTGTAGTTTCAGCTCGGCCCTGTGGCAGGACACACGACAGGATACAAGTACTCGTTTAATTGAGTCTCATTAAAATAAAATATCGATTTTTCTGACAAATGAATTACAAATCATGCGATATGTTGGCAATCATTTAGCTTCGATTTTCATTGAAATAAGGAAACAGTAGTTAAAACAGTAAAAGTTTAGTTCTCTTCGTTGCTGGAGGATATGAAAGTCAATTTGATTAGGGGCAGATTTTATGTTGTTTATTTAATAAATTAGACAAATTGCTTGTGTTTTTAAACCCATCTTTAATCGAAAAGAAATTCCTAAATTATTAATTTAACATCTTCATTGAATTGCGTCACTGAGTGCTAACCTGCTCTGGGCAGAGTAATTGCTTTCCCATCTGCTCCACGCTTTCATCACATAGATTACTTCCTGCAACAATGCTGACACACATAAGTACAACCACATCTATCTATCCATCCCGCCCACACATTCTTTAGTACTAGCCTTTTGTCTAGATGGAACCTTTACCACAATTCACTAACATTTTGTGCCGCATTGTCATTTATTTGCTTCTCATTTGGTTCAGGTTGTTGCCATTTTTTTGTTGTCTACCTTTCATTGTATCCATTTTGTGGTCCTCTGTTTCCACCGTGTCGGCCATCTCTACTTATTTATCCATCCTTGTTGCTCTCATTGCATAATTTCTATTTTTTTTTTGCTGGCCGCTTAATAACATTTTAATTGTTGTTGTGGGCTTTGACCGTGGAAGACCATGGAAATTTCCCACGCAGCTCGTCCTGGCCTCCTGGCCCCTCCCGACGGGGTTGGAGATATGCTGCCATGCTGCTCAGCATTTTTATTATCATAATGAGCATGCGGTAAGGGGTTAGTGGGGGGTCTGTGGGCTCTGGAGGTGTGTCTGTATGTGCCGAAAGGAATGTTGCATAATGTGGCCACCTCGCCACCGAAAAACCATTCGCAATTATGCATGCCGCGGTATTATTTCTAGCCTTTGTTTTCTCCATTTCCCATTCCTACAGCTCGTTTTAATACCCGGAACTGGTTGAGCAAAGGGGTGGATTTGTACTCGTGGAATTGCCTGTAAAAATTACATAAAATATTAACAATAAGGAATACTAGATTCAGCTCCTAACTAAAAGTAAATTTGTTCCAATTGTACTGGCCAGGATCCAGCGATGAACGGTCTCAAAAACTCCCAGACAACGTCCAGTTTGTCGTGTATTTGATTATATATATTTAATCCAGAAATACCTGCATTAATTGAAGGGTATCTCATGGTCGAGCCACTCAACTGGCCTTGATTCTTTTTTTGCTAAACTTTTTATTATTTCCCTTTCCGTATTTTCTGTTTTGTTTTTTTTGTTCATGGTGAGCGGTGAGAAGGGAAAATAAATTCAAGTTGCTTTGGCGAGTCTATTTAGATTTTCAAAACAGCTTCATGGCTCGCTGAGTTTATTACCATGAGCCAGCCAGCGAGTTTAAAGCGAGTCTCTGCCTGGGTGCCTGCTTATCAAGTTGCCATTAAATCTCTCGCGTCGTACGAAAGCCTCCTGACACGCCTCGCCGATAAGCAAAATATTCTGCGAAAATTTATTTGATGTGTTTTATTGTGTTGTTAAATTTCGCGTAGCGTTTCACCCAAAAACGAAACAAGCAGTGGAAAACAGAAAAAAATAACACGTAAACTGAAAAACAGGAAAATATCTCGGGTAAACGGTCCTATCCCATACCCTCAGCACATTCAGGTTGCTAAGCTCTATCAGTCGGGCCGTTTATCATTCCCAGAAGCTCCCCCGCGTTGGCTCTCAGCTGTTTTGCAGAGTTGTGTTCACCTGTTCCTGGTGGCTGCCTGTCGCCAAAGTTCATTAAATGCGCCATGAATTTCAAATGCCACAGAGACAGTACGAAAGAGAGGGAGCTGGCAAATAGAAACTGAACTTAAAGTTGAAATGGGACTCGATATTCGTTCCACGAATTGTTGATAGCGTTTACTACGGCGAATTCAAGGAAAATAATGGAATAAATTGCGGCACACTGGTGTTTAATGTCATTCGCAATTGGGATGCTGAAAAAGTCGTTTAAGTCTCGTTGAAAATTAAAGCCCTACTTGAGGGATAAGTTGCATCTTGGAGTGTTAATTGAAAAGTGTTTCGTAGCTGTATCTGCGCATGGAGTTTCCTAGAGTTTTGCTCTAGATGCCACTAGATTCGCAAATGGTACACTCTCTGTAGTTCCCAAATCCCATTTCCGTTTTCCCAACGACCATAAACCAGCCATTATCAACTGAGTGAACAAAAGTCGAGCCAAAAATGCAGCTGGCTTCGTTTGGATTATCGTTTATTGCATTATTTTTATGCGATGAACGCGCGTCGATTAGAAAACTAAAAATGTATTTCGTATTTATCGCGGTTCCTGCTCTTGCCACTGCCACTGTTACTGCTGCTGCTGCTGTTGCTGCTGAGTGGCGAAAAGCGAATGAAATGCAATAAAAATGGAACAGAAATGAGACCTTCTCACGGAGAATCGGCAACAGCAAAGCACAAAAGAGAGAGGGAGAGAGAGTGAAGGAACGAAACGAGCTGTGGAGCAAATGGCAATCCCATTTGGCGCATTGCATTTGCCAGGCCAGGGCAGGGCAGGGCAAGGCAACCCCAGCCAGCAGAGTACCAACTATCAGCAATTTACAACAATATTGGCACCTCTACTTGGCTGCCTAACTGTGAAATTGTGTGGCCCATAAAACGTGAGCATGGCAAAGGAGGAAAACTGCTTCAAAAAAATAGGAGAACAGATTGGCTGCTTTCGGTTGCCGAAGTTGAATACCCTTGAAGATTCATAACAGTTGGGAATTGTGTGGCGCAGAATCAGTACAGCAATTACGCGGCTCCTCTGCAGCAAAAAACAAACGACATGTCCGATCATGTTTGCTTACAAATGTGTGTTTATGTAGCAGAAACGTTTCACTGCTTTGCGTAGGAGAAATCAGATAATAAACAAAATGTTATTAATGGTAAGGCCATTTCTGTTACTCATAAAAGAATCGTTTTTGTGGGAGCAGCGCAATAATTGGACACAACTGAACATCAAATATGTATCTGCATAGGTAATGCATGTGTACATACCTATGTAGATTACAATGATTAGATTTATGCTGTTCACGAATTCATAAGTTCTACAATTTGAAATGCTTTCTTCTTGTGTTTGCAGACCTCTCTGCTCAAACTTCTCCTACGCTCTGTAAGGGTATCAACAGGCAAAGTTGTTAGCGGTGGCAAAAAAAGTCTTACTGGCTAACGGGCCCAGCAATTGCTCAACAGACAAAAATCTTGGCCGGCCACATGGCGTATACGTGTTAATTTAGCGCAACGATTAGACACAGAGCGTGCTCTGCCCTCTCTCACTCCCTCTCTTTCTCTCTCACCACTAACCCTTTACACCCCTTTGGCTCTTTCACTCCTTCCGACAACTGCAGTTTGGTAAATTGCCCGTTTGCTTTGCACAATAAATTTCAACACTGGCTCCTGTCAGTCAACGGAGCGCGGAGGAATGAGTACGGGCACGGCGGTTTGTTGGCTCGTGTGGGGTTAGACTGCCACGCTAAGTGCATTTTAGCCGAATCGTTTTCAATTTGGCCAAAAAGTTGGTCTATTTTTAGGCTAAACTCGACACAAAACACTATATTTCGTGGGACTATAAGTAATGATGTGACGATTTGGCAGACACTAAATGGGGGTACTGAACTGGCATGGGCTCCACGAGTACAGCTCTCTCATCCAGCCCCTGACTCTCTTTCGGTCAGTTCAGTCTGGTTGCAGCTCAAAGGCGGAATTAGCGAGGGCGTTTCTTGATGGAGTTCGTTGGCCTCAGGGCAACTCTCTTTCTCTTTCGCAGAATAGTTCAAGGCTTGCAGGACTGTTTGTTGCGGAAGGAATAAGCAGGCGATAAGTTAGGGAATAAGAGGTATACCAGCTATTGTAAAAGCTAGTAATACTGAGCAATAATTGAAGGAATGAATATGAATTTATAATATAAACAAAGCTAACTGAAATATATTTCTGTAAAGAGTATCCCATATAACCCTTCATAGTTCGAGCTCTAACTATACGAGAGATTTCTCCACTTTGTTTGTTAAACAAAATTTACTTTACCATGCACTTTGGACATTCATTTCGGAGCGGGCCAGAAGATACTACTTGTACAACAAAGAGGTCGTACGGCAGCAGTACGGAGATTTTTCGTTATTTTTATTTTTATTTTGTATTTTTGGTAAGGAAGCCAGCTTGGGTCGTTTGCCCTGTCTGATAAATTGTTTCCGTAGAGAGAACGCTGCACGTAATTGCTGAGCGGATCGATGAAAAGTAGCTTAAGGATGCCAGACACTGGCAGAGTGCAGGTTCCTGCTGCTGCAGCTCCTGTCCAGGGGCTGTTTGTGACAAGGCCAACTAATTTGTACACTTCATAGGAAAAACCAAACGACAGTTGGCATAAAAATAGGACAATGTTTAAAAGTGCAGAGCCATTGGCATCGGAACTCCAGCAACCGTCTTGTTTCTGTGTGAAATGTAATGCAATTGCATGTCAAAAACTAACACAGACGACAGGACTCAACGGTGAGAAACTTTAAAGTGATATTTTTGTGTCGGTTAGTTCTGCACACCTGTCTTGCCGTCTGCTTCTGCTTCTGCTTTTACTTTTGGTTTTTGCTGTCACTGCAGTGTACAGTACCGAGTACCGAATACCGAGTGCGAGTACCTGTACCAGAAACAGAAGCAGAAACAGAAGCAGAAACAGAAGCAGACTGAAATGCCAGTCATGACGCCGCAAGAAAACAAACTTCTGCCTGCTTCCTGGCTGCCTTTGGGCTGTCTCTTCATACTCCTCATCCTCTGCAACCGCAGCAACACGACGCTTACTTCCGCTTTTGAGTGTTAACCAACACTCACAAATGCAGGCACACACAAACACACACAGACCAGGAGATTTCGTTGTCCTTTGACATGCATGTCTTGGTCTTTAGCTATTCCAACCTGTCTGATGCTCCTCTCTTACTGTCTCACTGCTGTCTGTGCTGTCTGTGCAGTTTTTGTCATTTTGGTTTCGTTCGTTGGCTCGTTCTTTGGGTCCTTCGTTGGCTCACTACGGTTGAAAGTCTTTCCTTCGAGCGCTGGAAGTTATGACAAGACCCTACACACAACTAGCTCCTGCCTACCTCTGCTTAAGCTTCCCTGGCATGTCGGAGCGAATCCCAGGAAAATGAGATACCAAAAAGTGCAGAAGGAAGCGTTAAAGGTGATTCACTTGCTTGTTCCTTGTTTGTTTGCAATTTGTTGTCATAATTTGTAGTTTCTGTTCTACTTGCAGCGCAGTTCTCGCGTTTGTGGATTTAGATTTCAAGCGAAAGCAGGCCAGGCCCTAACACAACCTTCTGCGCTGGGAGTGGCTCGAAGTATAAATTGTTATGGCAACGCACTTCAGGCTTAAAGAAACTCATTTTGCTGCTTCTAAAAAACCTAGGAATTCCTTGGAAGGAATGACTTTTACTTAACGGCTGACGTAAAGAGTGGATTGGGAATGATTCGTTATTTATCATTCAAATAATAATGTTTAACATTTAATGATTATTTTTCCCTACTTTCTTGATTGTTATTATTAAAAAATAGCAAATAGATAAAAACCAAACTGCTTTTATATTTTATTTTCATAAGAAGGCAACTATTTAATTTTATTTTAGTGCGTTTTCCGTGATTTTATTCGTTTGCATTCATACCTTCTCGATGTCTGTGTGTGTTTGGACTATTCTGGTGGCCATATCAATTTCGCCAACGCTTTGCTTTTGGCTCACATTATCGTTAAAATTGTATTGGATTGGTTCGGCATGCTTTGCTGACCAATTGGACAACCGACTGGCCATTGTGGCCCTCCAGTCAGCTTCAGATTGAGCTTACATGTATCCTTTTTTCTTTCGTTTTGTTCGTTTGTCTGCATTCAGTCGCACTCTGGCTGTATATCGGAGAGACCAAGTGTTTTGTGTGTGTGTGTGTGTGTGTGTGTTTATAGATTTTCCGTTATAGCCACACGAACTTCTTCTTAAAATGCAATTTTCAAGATTTTTTTCCTTACCTTTTCTCTCCGTTTGGCTGGTGGAATCTTTTCTTTTTTTGTAGCCTTTTCCATGTAGTCTCTGCCCGCTGATTTTAAGCTCTTGCCCTCGCTCCCTCTCCTGTTTGGCCAACACTTTTTGGTCTAGATCTGGCTATGGCGTGGGCCTTGGGCCACGCCCCCATTTGCTGCTGCTTGCATGTGTCAAAAGGTATTTTTTATGTTGAGTTTCGTGTTTTTCAACATTTTCTGGTTTTATTTTCTTTCTTTTCTTGGTATGGTTCGGCACAGAGCAGGTGCCCGAGAGGTGAGCGGCAGCCAAGAGGCATAAGGCATGGGGCAGGGTTCAGCGGGGCGACCAGGTGAAGCGGACCACAGGCGAGTCGAGTTGAGTCGAGTCCCATCTTGTGTGCAGGTAATGTGGCACTTGGCTAAAATGGTGTGTGAAATTTTATGCGAAATGGCTTAAGATGTTGTTGCTGTTCGTGTGGTTGTTGTCGTCGTGCTTGTTGTGCTGATATTTCTGGAACGGAACACAATCATTCTGCTATGTTGCACATAAAAAGTTACGTTGAGTGGCAGTATATATGTATGTATGTACATATATGTAGTGGGAGAGGGGTAGCAATAGTTCTCGTTGTTCGTTTTGGGTTTTCTTCTTTCTATTCTCTGACCAAGCTCTCTGCTGATGATGACATTTTCGTTTTGGTCGCTTGGATTGGCAGCAAAACACACTCACACGCGGCCCCAAGAAAAGAGGAAAAAGAAATTCGGGAAAAAGGATTAGTTAGCCTGGATCTGGACTTTTTCCTATATATTTTTTTTTCTTCTTTTCCCTTTTTTGCGGACTTGCGGACTTGAGTCAATGTTGTTAGTTTGGATTCTGGGAATGGCAAATGGCCTGAGAACGAAACTCGATTTCGATTACGTCACATTTTTTGCTCCCACTTCTTTTCATGGCAACATTTTACGTATTGTTATTTGAGTGCGTTGGAAGGAGGCTTCTTGCCGTTGCCAGTCCCAGTTCTCAGAACTGCTCACAAAGTACATACATATGTACATACTACATTTTTTAATAGGCTTGGCTTTGATATGACGTGAAAGAATTTTAGATATGGAATGGTTTATGCACTTAGGTAAGCTTAGAGCCTGCAACTCTGGAATAAAGGGTAAAACTGGCACGAAGCGAGAACGACCTATTGCCGTGGTAGGCACTGTTGGAGGCAGAGTCCGTGTAACGCACAGACGATGCCTGCAACGGGATATTGTTAAACCGTTAAGTTGCCTGAGAGATGGGAGCAGAAGATATACACATGGACTGCAGCAGTTCCAACAGAGCAACAGCGCTGTTAACACCTCAATCACTGTTAACAGCCTGTTAACGCTCTCTGCGGCCGCTCTCGTTTACAGCTCACTGCTAACACTGCTCTCTGAGAGCGCTCGCTCTCGCGATCTTTATTATGTTTTGCATGTGAGCTAACATTAAGTACCTGGCAAACCTCAAGAAGAACAGACATGGAAATAATCAGTAAATTGCGCATTAAAACGTAATCAATTCACAACTTTTATATGTGTATGAATGTACTCCTAAGTCTCCTCCAATGGTAATGGAACATTTTAATTTTCAACAACTATCTGTACAAATAGGAGCCAGCTCTTAGCCAAATTGCTAACGAGTTCATGTGTCACTTTCTGCTCCGCTTGCCACCTGTCTCTACATGTGTAAATATTCAATTAGCAGGAGTGTAACAAGCAAACAAATAATTACGACTACAACATGGGCAGCTATGTACATCATACATACATATGTACATATGTACATATGTTTGTGTATTTGAATGTGCGTACACATGCAAAAAATGCATTTTTATTTAATTTTCCCTGTTTTTAGCGCAAATAATTTTCGCGTTTTAATTCACATTTGAATTCCACATGCATTTCAATTTGTTTCCACGCAGGAAGCACTTTTACTCGTGAAGCAGCATTTTCTCGTCTTTTTGTTTTATTTCGATATGCATTGGACGAACGTTTTACATGTCAAAGGGTTATTCGACGCCGATGTGTCCGGGTGAAAAGAATTCCATTTCATGCAGAACGGGACGCATGGTGGTTCCTGGGGCCCTCGCTGAAATGCCTGACGGGTTGTCTAACCCGTATTTTCGTGCCTTTTTTGATGTTTCACTGTAACGAGGAGTCGTCAATTACAGCAAACAATGACAAGCCTCAACAGCATCAAAGGAAGACGATCACCATTCATGTCTGTCATCGTCATCATAATTTGCAAATTGCTTGTAAAAATGACTTTTAATTGTACGTGTAAAAAGGGGTACCCATCAAATCAGAAACCACTCAGAGCCTCAACTCACAAATGTTAAAACTTGAAATGCTTTTGGGATTAATTCAATTATGCTGAACAGTTTGTAAGGAACTGATGGCACGCCAGGACTTGGGCTCGTTTCTGGTTTTGGCTGCTTCTGCTTCTGCTTCTGCTTTTGACACTTGTAATTGGTGGGCGTAGAAAATCATTAATTATATTTCGAAGGGAATATGCAGGTCACGCAAAGGATCGGCTAGGATTGAAAGCACAGGGGCAAGGAAACAAAATTGAAAATTATTAAAACAGAAACCTGGCTGCAATAATTGACATTCAAATACTTCATATTTAATTTTCTTTATTACTGTCTTCGTCATCAAATCGCAAGTAACCACCTAACGATTCGTTGTCAGACAGAGATGCAACCCTTTGTCGACGTTCACGCCTTGGAGTTCGCTTGGCATCGACGGTGATGAAATTATTATTGTCATCAATGGCAACGAAATATGTGGGAATTTGTCCTGGTCCCTTCACATATGTCTTGCCACGATAGTTGCACACAATGCCAAATTCCCGCAAAAGGACGGCCGTTTCCTCGGTCACTTGGATGTGTCCGATCATGCCGGTGGAGTCCATGCGGGACGCCATGTTAACGGGGTCACCCCAGATGTCATAATGAGGTTGAGAGGCCCCAACGACGCCGGCCATCACTTCACCACTGGAGATTCCCACGGACATGTCTGGACTGATGATGGTCCTATCGTAAGATACCGTTTCATAGGCTTTGTTGAGCATGCAAAGGGTTCGCATTAGGTCCAGAGCAAACGTTGCCATCACAAAGACGACCTCATCGTGCTGATTCTCCCTGTGACCTTGACCTTGACCTGATACTGTAGAAGAGGCTCTGCGAATCAGCTGCGCCTGTTGCACTAAAAGTTAGGACACAATTTTATTAATATACACTATCCCATTGAGACTTGAATACAACTAACCTTCTTCGATTAGCGAGTCTCGATTGTTGGAATCTTCATAATCCGATTTTTTGCTAACACGATCGGCAAAGCTCACATCCAACCCACATGCTGCCATATAAGTGCAGCCAACAATTTTGATCTTCTCCACCAAGTAATTACCCTTATAGTGTTGCAACTGAAAAGGGAACCAGCAATGACAAAATAAATAATAGAATGTAATAGAATATGTAATAGCTAACCAATCTATCAAATTCCGTGATGATCTCGTTTAGTAGGCGCAAACTTCGGAGGTTCAATTCGAAATTCTTTAAAGTGGCAAACATAACGGATACAATTTTATATTCTTCATAGTAGAGCTCATGGTTGGCGAGAGATGTAAGGTAACCGTTGACTGATGGAAAGAGGCGAGTACAGATGATTTTTGCTTTAAAAGTTGATCCAAAAACTGACCAACATGAGCGGGAAGTATGTTGTT
Organism: Drosophila guanche; assembly: GCF_900245975.1. Classification (NCBI taxonomy): domain Eukaryota; kingdom Metazoa; phylum Arthropoda; class Insecta; order Diptera; family Drosophilidae; genus Drosophila; species Drosophila guanche. Next base: position 4,073,067 of record NW_022995748.1, read on the forward strand.
CAGGAGAATTAGTATTGTGCGGTTAGTTATATGGGCATCACGCTGCTTTCTTCCCAACTCCACGCGCCAACTAAGATAATTGAAATAGCTGATATTAGCTGATAATTAAATAACATTTTATAGAGTTACTCACTGAAAGTTGACTTTGTTTGTGAATTCCGCGTGCCGCTCCTTCAAATACAAAGTAACAAAAGTGATGACAACGAGCAAGCTGTGTGCATATTCAGCAGCGAAAAAAGGATTTGTGGTAGCACTGTGATGGAAAATGAATTCAAACTGGAAAAATATGATGATCAGATAGGCGAGCGTCAGCATAAAACAGACAACTATTTTTAAAATGAACGGAATATTAGTGAACGTAAAGGCCATTGAAATGATAAGGGAGACCACATTTGTGATTACCCAGGGATTAAAGCACATTGTCACGTCAGCATCGTAGTGATAAAGTTTACTCTCGATGGTCATCATTTCGAACTCCTCGCGGTGACAACCCATCTATAAGAGAGCACAACTTTAGGGCAAATACGCAGTCTACCAATCGAAACTCACCAGTATGATGCTGACCACGGAGTTGTAGGAACAAATGATAAAGAGATATATGCAAATGCGGAGGCTGAGGCTTCCTTGGATCTTCTCACACGTGCGAAATATTCTGCAGCTCAGTTCACTGAATCTATGGTTAATCTCCTCATTCGTGCCGTAGATGAGAAAGCATAGTTTTTTGTACCAAGCTATGACAAGCAAGATGGTCAGGCAAGTTAAAATAATAGAATCCAGCACTATGCCGGATATGCGAAGCTTTTTGTTTAGAGTCATCAGCTGTATGTAGGTCAGGCTGCATCCAATGATCCAAGCAAGCAACATGCTGTGCTTGAACATTAGGTCCGGCGACTGCAGGTACTTGCACTCTAGTTTGGAGTCCCGAAAGACCAGACAGAATTTGTTTACCTCGGACGTTAGGAGAGCATTGGATTCGTCTCGTCGTTTCAAGGAGAATATTCTTCCAGGTCTATGGGAGACTCAGTTAATTGAAATGTGTCATTTGTCCGAGAGAGTCTACACTTAACTTACTTGAAGCTATTGACTGGCATCTTACGAAACTCCTGACGCAACTCTTCGTTGATCACATCGTCGTTAGTACTGTGTAAATCTGGTCTAGAGCGCATATCGATGTAAGATTGTGAATCAATCTCTGTGTAACGTTTGGTAAAATGGGTAGAAGACTCAGTAGAAATAAGGAACGTGTTTATGTTGTGTTTGATTAGAAGGGGATCCACCGAAGCTGCGTCGGTGCCTGGCATTATCGTATACTTGCTGGGATCTAGTTCGTTCAGGGTACTGGCACTTATATGGACATATCCCGCTGAACCGGTGGATTCCAAACGATTGGCAATAGTTACATCGAGTCCTGACAATGGAAAGAAAACTTTCGATCAGTAGGGATTGCTTGTAGGGATGCTTTTCTACGATGATTAACCCACCCCAAATATCGTACTGCAGCTTCGCTTCTCCGATGACGCCTGCAATCACACTTCCCGAATGCACGCCGATGCGCATATCGATATCCACGTCATTTTCTCTCCTGCAAGAAGTTTCCAAAGTTATTCATAGACAGACTTATATCAATAGCTTACCGCACTTTCTGAATGTGAGAGATCATGGACAGACCCAGATCCACACAACAATTGGCGTGATCGGGATCAGGGCGCATTAGACCAGCCACACAGTAGTAGCAGTCCCCCAAGAACTTGATTCGCTGAACCTTAAAGTGGGTGGCAGCCATATCGAACTTTGCGAAGAGACCATGGAGCAGCCTCACGAGCGTCTCCACATCCAGTGTCGTCGTCAATTGCGTATAGTTAACCACATCCGCATACAAGATACTGACCTCGGGATGGATCTGAATGGGCACGATATGCTCCATGACGCCTGGGGAGCGGAGTCCTCCTCCCTTTCTGGCAAGTCTGTTTTGAATATCGTCTTGAATGGGCTTAGCTATCTGCGGCGGGATAATACTATGGAGCATCAACTTTTCCTGCCGTCTTGCATTGCGCAGCCATATCTTTTCCATTACATACTGATGCCGATCCAGGAAGGAGGAGCGCACAACAATATCATTCATTTTGCGAAAGAAAATACCCAGAAGGTTGAAGCACACGTGGTGGAATATATGTACAATAAACCTCCCATAGTCGTAGCGACTGTAAATATCGAAATAGTATTCCGTGGCAATATAGACAGCAAAATAGGTTATGTAGACGACGGACACTGTGACTCCCAGAAGAAGGGCACCCGACATAAGGGGTATAGGCATGAACATGTAAATCATATAAATAATATAAGTATCGTAAAATGTATCCAATGCCCAATCATGTGTGTAGTAATGATATGTGCCCTGAAAGATATCTAAGGAGGGAGGAAGTATAATAGTAGNCTTATATCAATAGCTTACCGCACTTTCTGAATGTGAGAGATCATGGACAGACCCAGATCCACACAACAATTGGCGTGATCGGGATCAGGGCGCATTAGACCAGCCACACAGTAGTAGCAGTCCCCCAAGAACTTGATTCGCTGAACCTTAAAGTGGGTGGCAGCCATATCGAACTTTGCGAAGAGACCATGGAGCAGCCTCACGAGCGTCTCCACATCCAGTGTCGTCGTCAATTGCGTATAGTTAACCACATCCGCATACAAGATACTGACCTCGGGATGGATCTGAATGGGCACGATATGCTCCATGACGCCTGGGGAGCGGAGTCCTCCTCCCTTTCTGGCAAGTCTGTTTTGAATATCGTCTTGAATGGGCTTAGCTATCTGCGGCGGGATAATACTATGGAGCATCAACTTTTCCTGCCGTCTTGCATTGCGCAGCCATATCTTTTCCATTACATACTGATGCCGATCCAGGAAGGAGGAGCGCACAACAATATCATTCATTTTGCGAAAGAAAATACCCAGAAGGTTGAAGCACACGTGGTGGAATATATGTACAATAAACCTCCCATAGTCGTAGCGACTGTAAATATCGAAATAGTATTCCGTGGCAATATAGACAGCAAAATAGGTTATGTAGACGACGGACACTGTGACTCCCAGAAGAAGGGCACCCGACATAAGGGGTATAGGCATGAACATGTAAATCATATAAATAATATAAGTATCGTAAAATGTATCCAATGCCCAATCATGTGTGTAGTAATGATATGTGCCCTGAAAGATATCTAAGGAGGGAGGAAGTATAATAGTAGAAGTCTAATATACAGTCTAATATACAACGTACTCACCAGCAGTTACCAAAGTGAGTGCTGCAATCACGGAGCTCACATAAGTAATCCACGAGTGTCGCGGGGCGAACTTCTCACAGAAATTGATGCTCAAGACAGTTACAATAATGAATGCAGATACTAAATATATACACACATCGATCAAAATTAAGTGGGTATGCTGGATAAAGATGGTTGTTGCTTTCATAGTAATACTGGATAATAGTTCTTGCTCGACTTACCGGGCAAGTTAACAGTAGAATTGCACAATGGACGATGGTTATGAGAGTATGCAGAAGGCAGAACACGCCAAGAAAACTGTTCCATAGTCGTACATGATACAGGCGGAATTCCTCCTCCAAATGTAGCTCCTGGCATTTTACCTGTGGGATATTCACGTATTTAAAAGTTTGCGCCATTTGTATGTCTTACAATATTAACCAAAAGGTAGCTGCGCTCCCACAGGCGCTCTTTGTTAAAGTTAAACTGACATTTATCGTCAGTGAAGGTTTGTTGAGGCATTCTCTTTTTCTTGTATATTCTATATTCCCTGACTGCTTCTAAATGTATTACAAGTACAGTGAACTTTTTGTTGAGTTTTTCCTAAAATATTGGAAAAAGCAAAAGCACTAAATCACAGCCTATTCGATTGGCATTAAAATGGTATATCCAGACATTTATTTATTTGCATTTTTGTCTGCTGCTGTCTGTCTGGTTGTTCTCCTTGATCTGAGCGGTTGGTTTAATTGCTTTTACTTCTCACACTGCCTTTCGGGAGAGGGACCGCCAGGGGTTAACGGGACTTTTCGAAGAGCGTTGCTTCAACTCACTGCTGCTTTCTCTATCCATTCGTTTCGGTGTGGGTGTCGTTCCCGGAGACTGCTGCTCTCTCTGTCTCTCTCGACTGATTCTCGGTGTTGTGCTGCTCTTTGCACTATTGCAGCGCTTGTAGAAGCAGCCGAAACGTCTCGCGTTTACTCTTTCTTTTGTGTCGCCAGCTAGTACAGCTAGTTAAACTTTGCAGTTATATGCATATGTATGTAAGTACATACTCGTACATGTACTCGTGTACAATATAACAGTGCAAAGTGCAAACTATCATCAGCCAGTGACAGCAAACTAAGCAAACTTCCCACTCCAACAACCCAAAACGTAAATATGTATCAACTCCGTTGATAATAAATAGAATGTATAAATAAGATTTGAAAATCCCAAAAAAGTCAGTTTAAATTTTCATGTCTATACATTAGCTTTGTTATTGTTTTCATTGTCTTCATGGCGTATATCGGAATCTACTGATTCCTTTTCGGACTGAGATGATTGCTCTTCCCGGTATTGACGCATTGGATTTCGTTCAAAATGGATTTTGATAAAGTCATAATTCTCATTAATGGCCTTTTAGTTGCACGCAGTGCCAACTTGCGGATGTGTCCGATCATGTCGGTGGAGTCCATGCGGGACGCCATATTAACGGGGTGTCCCCAGATGTCATAATGTGGGTGAGATCCACGGAATGGACCTGTCTGTGCCAATGACAGTTTTATCATATGAAACCGTTTTATAGGCCTTGTTGAGCATCCAAAGGGTTCGCATTAAGTCCCCGGCAAAAGTTGTCATCACAAAATCGACCTCTTCGTGCATATTTTCGGATTGATTTTGCTCTGATGGCGAGGAAGAGGATCTGCGAGTCATCAGGGTCTCTTCCACTAAAAAGTAAGAAATCTTTATTAACACACATTATCCCACACAAACTTGATTACAACTAACCTTCTTCGATTAGCGAGTCTCGATGGGTCGACCCTATTATGTAAGATTTTTTGCTGATATGATCTGCAAAGCTCACATCCAACGCACATGCAGCCAACAATTTTGATCTTCGTTTCGTTTAGTAGTCGCCAAATTTTTTAAAGTGGCAAACATAACGGATACAATTTTATATTCTTCATAGTAGAGCTCATGGTTGGCGAGAGATGTAAGGTAACCGTTGACTGATGGAAAGAGGCGAGTACAGATGATTTTTGCTTTAAAAGTTGATCCAAAAACTCACCAACATGAGCAGGAAGTATGTTGTTCAAGAGAATTGTGATCGAGTTGTTAGTTATATGGGCATCACGCTGTTTTCTTCTCAACTCCACGCGCCAACTAGGTTAATGTAAATAACAAATATTAGTATTAAATAACAGTGTCAGTCAGGCTCTGCTTTACACTTGAACAAATACTTTTCGATCTACTGTGGAAAACGAAGAGTTTCGTGCTCCCGTTTTCTCAAATTGCAAATTCATGTACAAACACTCACTTAAAGTTGACTTGGTTTGTACACTCAGTGTGTCGCTCCTTCAAATACAAAGTAACAAAAGTGATAAAAATGAGAAATCCATGTGCATATTCTGCCGCAAAGAAAGGATTTGTTGTCGCACTGTGATGGAAAATGAACTCGAACTGGAAAAAATGTATTTAAAAGGTGGGCAGTCGTCATCAAAAAACAGACAACTATTTTCAAGATGAACGGAATACTAGTGAACGCAGAGCCCACTACAACGATAAGGGCCCCCACATTGGCTATTACCCAGGGATGAAGGCACATAGTGGAATCAAAATCATAATGATAAAGTTTACTCTAGATGTACATCATTTCGAACTCTTCGGGGTCACATCCCATCTAAAACCGAGCACAACTTTAGGGCAAATGCGTAGTCTATCAATCGACACTCACCAGTATGATGCTGACCACGGAGTTGTAGGAACAAATGATAAAGAGATATATTGCGGAGGTTGAGGCTCCCTTGGATCTAAGAACAGGATCCACCAAAGCAGCATCGGTGCCTGGAACTATCGTATACTGGCTAGGATCTAGTTCGTTCAGAGTACTGGAACTTTGTGGACATACGATTGGCAATGGTTACGTCGGTTTCTGCAAGTGGTAAGAATTGTTTTGCAATTTATAATCTTAGACGCTGATCTAGAACATCCAACACACCCCAGAAGAGACCATGGAGCAGCCTCACGAGCGTCTCCACATCCAGTGTCGTCGTCAATTGCGTATAGTTAACCACATCCGCATACAAGATACTGACCTCGGGATGGATCTGAATGGGCACGATATGCTCCATGACGCCTGGGGAGCGGAGTCCTCCTCCCTTTCTGGCAAGTCTGTTTTGAATATCGTCTTGAATGGGCTTAGCTATCTGCGGCGGGATAATACTATGGAGCATCAACTTTTCCTGCCGTCTTGCATTGCGCAGCCATATCTTTTCCATTACATACTGATGCCGATCCAGAAAGGAGGAGCGCACAACAATATCATTCATTTTGCGAAAGAAAATACCCAGAAGGTGGAATATATCTACAGTAATCGTGCCATTGTTGTTGGGTCTGTAGTACTCCGTGGCAATATAGATCACATAGTAGATGATGAGAACGACGGACGCTGTGACTCCCAGCAGCAGGGCACCCGACATAAGGGGTATCGGCATGAACATTATATAAATAATGATATAAATGTTTCCAATGCCCAATCATGTGTGTAGTAATGATATGTGCTCTGAAATATATCTGAAGGATGGTAAAAATATAAAATAATAGAAGGTCTAGTATACAACGAACTCACCAGCAGATACCAAAGAGAGTGCTGCAATCACGGAGCTCACATAATTTATTCTCACAGAAATTGACGCTCAAGACAGTTACAATAATGAATGCAGATACTAAATTTATACACACATCAATCAAAATTCAGTGGATATGCTGGACAAGGATGGTGGAAACTTTAGGCGTAAACATAAATACTGTATAAAAGTTCTTCTTCGACTTACCGGGCAAGTTAATAGTAGAAGTGTACAGTAAAGTATGGTTATGAGAATATGCAAAAGGCAGAACACTCCAAGGAAACTATTCCATAGTCGTACCTGATACAGACGATATTCCTTCTCCATATGCAACTGCTCACATTTTGCCTATGGATATTCCCGTATACACCCAGAGTGGGTGTATTTATTTAATAGATTTACCATAGGAAGCTGCGTTCCCACAAACGCTCTTTGGTAAAGTCAATGCATTCTGATTTTTTGTACGTGTTTTTTGTATTTTTCTTGATTATGTCTAAATGTTTTTTAACTACTGAAACGTTAAAGTACAGCCAGCTTAAAGCCTACTTTGAATGCAATCATTCCGATACATGCACATCTGTGAAACAAATGATCAATGAACAATTTGTCATGTATTGTGGGAGATATTTTGAAGAACAACATTTTGTAAGCTCCAACCACCCAGGCAACTGCGCATACCCTCCTGTTGCCCTGTAAAGCCCAATGCAACAACACACCCACACACAGTCGCATGGAGGGAGAGTTTGCCAATTATTGCAGAAAATCCAAGAGCAGCAGCAGCAGCAGGGAGCATCTTTGGACATTTACCGTTTAAATTTTACATGTTTCGTTTTGCTATGATTCTTCTTATTCCGTATTCCGCTTGTTGTTGATTTTGTTACCTGTCCCGTTAGGCTTTGGGCATGTCTGTTCTCGTTCGTTTTTTTGTTGTTCTTAAAATGCATGTCGTGACGCGCCCTTTGGTCTTCTTATGATGCTGCTGCTGCAGCCGCGTCGCCGCCAACTGCATAGAGATAACGGCACATTGGCGTTGGCTGCGTTTTCGGCGCCTGGGCTGCCGCTGCAAGTGGGTGCAGCCCATACATATGTACACTCCGCTCCACCACTCCCTATACAAAAAGTTAAAGTTTTACTGCGACAAACATCGATGTTCACTGAGATTACACTTTAATATGGTGAGTGATCTACTTCATATGTAAATATGTACATATGTACGTACATATGTATTTATATAATGCCATAACTGTTTAGAGAGTGCAATCGGTTAATCATCTTCGTAGCTCTGAGAGCTTTCGCTAGCTGCCCAAAATGAAGTAACCGTTTGCCGTCGCTCACTGGGATTACTCCAATGGGTCGGGGGCACGAATTCAAATTCATCATTGATGGCAATAAAGTAGGTGGGAATATGTCCAGCGCCTTTTACAAATGTTATCCCACGATAGATGCACTCAACGCCAAATTCACGCAACAGATTGGCCGTTTCCTCGGTCACGTGAATGTGTCCGATCCGGCCGGTGGAGTACATGCGGGAGGCCATGTTAACGGGGTCACCCCAGATGTCATAATGTGGGTGAGAGGCGCCAACGACTCCGGCCATTACCTCACCACTAGAGATTCCAATGGACATGTCACCGCATATTAAAGAACGCTCATAGTGCAACTTAAGTTCTTCATAGGCTTTCTTAACTGTCCAGAGGGTGCGCATTAGGTCCAGGGCAAACGTGGCCATCACAAAGACAACCTCCTCGTGGAGCTCTTCTTCATGTTTTATATTTGAAGAATGGCGAATGCGCTGTGCCTGCCCCACTGAAACGATATGGATCGCGATTTATCTAAGCATATGTTTTTTATATTTACATTCGAGTCTCGTGTCTTACCCTCATCCAAAAGTGAATCATGCCTCTCAAACCGATTGTTGATGCGATCGGCATAGTTCACATCCAATCCGCATGCTGCCATATAAGTGCAGCCAACCACCTTGATCTTCTCAACCACGTAGTACTCCTTATAATGAATTAACTGAAATTGAAATGAGCGCCACGTATTGGACATTCAGAACTCAGTTCTCGGAACTCACCAATCGATCAAACTCCCTGATAATCTCATTCAGCATGCGCAAGTTTCTTAGATCCATATCAAAGTTTTGTAGAGAGGCAAACATAACGGAGACCATTTTATACTCCTCATAGTATAGCTCATGCTTCGCTAGGGTAGAAATATAGACGTTGACTGTGAGTAGAGGAGAGAAATCGATGAGAGAGTCAGGCAGTCAACACGGCAGCCAAGAACCCACCGACATGCGATGGGAGTATGTTGTTCAGAACAATTGTAATGGATTGGTTGGTCCTATCCGCATCCTTTTGCTTTTTCCATAAATCAACACTCCACCTGTATCCGATTTTGTTATTGAACTCCGAATGGCGCTCCTTCAGATACATCGTGAAAAGGGTCATTAATATGCGCATACCATGAGCATTCTCCGAGGGGAGCCATGGATTAATGGTGGCACTGTGATGGAAAACGAACTGGAACTGGAAGAATACAATCACCATATAGGCGCTCGTCAGCGACAAAGTGATGACCGTCTTAACCATGAACGGTATGCGAGCGAAGGTAAAGCTGATGCCGATGATCAGTGCCACCATATTTGTGACTACCCAGGGGTGAAAGCACATGTTAAGGTCCAACTCGTAGTGATAGAGTTTGCTCTCAATGTCCCTCATTTGGAACTCTTCCCAATTGCAGTTAATCTGTGGAACAAAGTGGAGCTGTTTATCTCAGCATCCTCATCTCATCTTTCCCGAATACTTACCACTATGATAACGATGATGGAGAAGTACGTTGTCAAGATGAAGATGTAGATACAAATCCGCAGCGTCATATGACGCACGATTTTGTCGTGGGCGTGGAATATCATGCAGTTCAACTTCCCATACAGGATCTTCTCGCTACGACCATAAATTAGCCAGCAAATCTTTTTGTACCAGGCAATCACAAGCAAAATTGTGAGGCTAAAGAACGCGAACAAGTCAATCAAAATGCAAACTTCGCAGGGATCCAGGCTCTCCACCATCTGAACGTACGCCAGGCTGAATCCAATGCACCAGGACAGCAACATGCTGTACTTGAACATGTAGTCTGGCTGTACCAAATACTTCCATTCCAAAAGAGGGTCGTGAAAGTGCAGGCAAAACGCTTGTATAGACTTATCGGAATCAGTCTCACCCTCAGGCTTATATCCGCAACAGGTTGAACACGACTGGCCAAGTCTGTGAAGTATAGGAGGTAGTTATGCCAATGTTATTGTTGCCACAATCAACTCACGTCATGCCACTGACCGGCATATTTTTAAACTCCTTACGCAGCTCTTCGTTGATCGAATCCTTGGGGCCAATTGCCATCCTACTACGAGTGTGCAGCTCCGGTCTGTCGTTTAAGTCAACTACCGACAAGGACAATGAGCCCCAACTGTCCAATCTGTATGCATCCGGATCCAGAATTTCAGCAGCAGTCAGCAAATGGGTTGTGATATTGTGTGCCTGCAGAAACCGATCGGCTCGGGCTTCATCTGTGCCGCTAAATATGGAATACTGATTAATGGCCAATTCGTTTAAGGTCCTGCCACTTATGTGAATGAAGCCTGGCGCACCAGTGGACTCTAAACGATTGGCAATCGTAACGTCGGTTCCTGCAAGTGAAAAGCATATTTTTGCAATAGATATATTCTAGAATGTATCCAACACACCCCAGATATCAAACTGCAGCTTAGCTTCTCCGATGACGCCTGCAATCACACTGCCCGAATGTACGCCAATACGCATATCGATGTTCACTTCATTTTCCCTCCTGCAAAGAAGTTTCCAACGTTATTTACACACAGACATCGATCAATTACCTACCGAACTTCCTGAATGTGTGAGATCATGGACAGACCGAGATCCACACAGCACTTGGCGTGATCGGGATTCGGGCGCATTAGACCAGCCACACAGTAGTAGCAGTCCCCCAAGAACTTGATTCGCTGAACCTGAAACTGCGTGGCTGCCAAGTCGAACCTTCCGTAGAGGTCGTGCAAGAGCCTCACCAGCCTCTCCACATCCAGTGTCGTCGTCAAATGCGTATAGTTAACCACATCCGCATACAAGATACTGACCTCAGGATGGATCTGAAGGGCCATGATCTGCTCCGTGACGCGCGTTGATTTGCCCTCACCGCTCTTTCTCGCCAGTCTGTTCATTATATCGTCTTGAATTGGCTTTGCTATCTGCGGCGGAATAATGCTATCCAGGAGCAGTTTCTCCTGGACTCGAGCATTGCGCAGCCAGATCTTCTCCCTTATGAACTGATGACGATTCAAGAAGGAGCAGCGCACCACATTGTCATTTATGATTCGGAAGAAGATTCCCAAAAGGTTGTAGCAAATATAGTGTATGATGTCCACAATTATTTGGCTGTACGCATCTACACTCTCCATGCTGAAGTAGTGGAACCGCGAGGCGACGACTTTCATGAAGTACGCAATGAACCCAACGGATACCGAGGATGCCAACAGTACCGAGCCCAGGAGTGAGGGTATTGGCAAGAACATGTAGATAATCAGGATGGTATAAGTGTCGTACGCAGTGGCCAGCATCCAGTCGTTTACGTTGTAATGATACGTGCCCTGTAAGGCATCTACAGGAAGCCAAGGCATAATAAAGAATGGAATTTAATCACAAAAAATGCTTACCAGCAATTACCAGAATCAGGGCAGATACCGCAGAAGTAGCTGTCAGAATCCAAGTGTGGCGCGAGACAAAATCCTCGTGGAAATTGATGCTGAGTATACTTAGAATGAGGACGGCGGTGATCAAATAAACAGCAACATCGAACAGAATAAAACGAACATGCTGCACAGAAACTCAATTAGAATCAACTCTCTAGTTCAAAGACTGCGATTGTTACTCACAGCGCTAAGCAATAGGATCACTGTACAGTGAAACAAGGTGGCAATAATATGTAGCAGATAGAAAACCCTCAGATAACTGGTCCTCTGACGTCTCTGATACAAAACGAACTCGTGCTCCAAGCCCAGCTCAGCGCACTTGACCTGTGTGGAAATACCATTAAAAAGATGCCAAAATTGTGTTTAGTTTCAGTGCGTACAAACCTTCAGATAGTCTTGTTCCCATCTGCGTTCCTTGGTATAATCGAGGGGACATTTTTTAAATATATTCCTTATGGGTGTTGGCATTTTGTTTTCCTATGTGTTGGATGTTTTTGTCTGTGTTGAATGGTTTTACATGTTGTTTCTGCCAAAGGTAGTATTTGAATGAATACCTAATACAGGCTAGGCCTACTCTCTAGTTGCAGCAAGTGTCATTGGTTTTTCCCATCTTTTAGGGAGGATCTTGCCTTTTTTATTGACTTAAATCTCACTAATTCATTTCTCCAATTGCAAATTCCAAGCAAATTCCAGTGTATGCAAAACAGAGTCAATGTTGGTCGAAAATTCACTTGACCCCCGGTCCTGTCGTACGAACCGCATGCAGTTTGTAGATGCCCCTGTGCACTCCCTTCTTGTGCCCTGCCTGCCAGCTGCTGTGTTGTGTTTTGTGGTTTTATTGGTTTGCGTTTGCACATTCCATTTGCAAAATGATTGGAATTTATGCTTACAGATTAGATGGCCACGCAGCCTTTAGCTTTTGCTGTAGCCCCCGACCACGTTCCTTCCTTTCTGGGTGCGCACTTTCACTGAGGCTTCCACTGGCACTTTCACCCTTTCATTCAGCCTTGTCCGACGTCCGACGTCCGACGTCCGACTGCGGTTGTTGCTCTTTTTGCCAGACGGATGCAACCCCAAGCAGGAGCCGCCTCATGTGTCAGTGTCCTGTACATGCCCCATGCCCATTGACATCGTTTGTGCTGTTGTGTCCCTATGGCATTGCTCTGGTCTTTCTTGGTTTTTGCAAAATCGCTGCGGCAACTTTGATGTCTGAAAAATGTTGCATTTCGGATTCGATATTTGGGGCCCTGTCTGGTCTCCGGTCTTCGGTCTTCGGTCTCCGGTCTCCGGTCCCATTGGTCAAATGTTGCGTGCCCGGCAACCGCTTTGAACCGGCCGTGCCAGGATCCTTCGCTGGTCCCTTCATCCCCATGTCCGTGTCCGGATCTGATGATTTGCAATGGCATTGCATGAGGTGGCCCATAATGAAATGCTGAAATGCAGAAATACCTACTGAAGGCTGAACTCTGAAATACCGAGAGCCTTCGTGCTAGCCCTGTCAAAGCCGTCACCAATATACGCCCAGCTGCGCAAATTAAATAATAGCCGCGAGTGCATAAAAAGAGAAACCGGAGTGAACTTTATTTCACTTAAAGCCAAAAGCAACACCAGCCGGAACGTAACTGTAGCCATTGTCGTGGCAAGGATTTCACCCATCCACAGCCAACCCAGCCAGCCAGCGTGCAAACAAACATGTGAACACACGAGTGTAGTTTATGCGGCGAACAAGGTTGCGATTTGGGAAATAGTATAGTGAAATATATGACAGATTTATACCTTTTCCAATGGGGCAACAAATGAACATTTGTAATGAAAAGATTTCTGCAAGTTGCTCGATCTTCATTTACTTTTCGCTCTCGCATAAACATTAATTTACACCCACAAACATATATGGAGAGGAAAAAGTTCTGTGTCTGTGGCTCGCTCTCGCATAAGGTTACATATTTTTTAAGCCAATTTTACAGGCCACTGCCTAACAAGGACATTAATTGGTAGCTGCTGCTTCAGCTAGCCCGGCTCTGACGTCGGCTCTGGCTTTGGCTTTGGCTTTGGCAGTGGCTCTCACTCTGGCTGATTCGCCTTCTCTGTGTGCCACGCCCCAGCCAGTAGTTAACTGTATGCGTTACATTTCGTTTCACTTTGCCAAATATATGTTTGCATGAAAAAAATGATTTGTATATACTCCAGCAGAGGGTACTGTAATTGCAACGGAACAGAAATGGATGCCTCTCTGATCTTATAAACTTTAACAGCTATAACCTGGCTGGTCTTTCTACTCATATTGGAACGATTGTAGCTTAAATATCAGTCTGGAAGTTAGCAAAGATAATTTGTTTATTGCTGGAATTTAATCCTATTAAAACGACACAATTGATTGACTAAACCACAAAGCTACAAATTGGCCTACAGGTAACATTGGTAGATACAAATGGAATTGATAATTGTTTGGATTGTATTTATTTTCACATAAAAATAGGATCCATATTGGGTGTAATTATATTTGTTTATAGTTTTTATTCTCATAACATTAACCCAAACACAGCTGCACTTAATCAAAATGTCTTTACTTCTGCCACTTAATCAGATTCCAGCGTTTACGTAAGGAAAATCTAGCAGGGAAAACTACACAATATAAACGCTGAATCCGCGAGGGTATCTAACAATTCGTACCCTGAAGCTAGATTACCTTTCGTTCTTTTTTTGTATGTTTCTTTTTTTTGAGCAATTTTTTGCTTGGCTCCCTTTTTCATGGTTTTTATTCACTTCAATATTTACTTAACCCTTTTTTGTATGCCACCAACGTTGGCGTCGACTTCTCGGCTGCTGTTTAGCTCCTCTCTGTAGCCGAGCAAAGGCGAACCTTCAGCCTTTGGCAACACGGCAATGGCCAGGGCAACGGCAACGGCAATGGCTACCATTCCATGTTGTTTTTGCTCTTATGATTAAACATGCCTTTCGCTTTTGTTTAAGCCCGACCAACTCTTGCCTTAAATATTGCATGAATGTCTCGTGGAGTAGTGGGAGAGGTCGGACTAAGTCGAGTCGAGTCGAGTTGTGGGTAAAGTCTGTACTGTACCTTGTGACCAGTTAATTAGCTGGCACTGCTGACTTTTGCCGCTTGACGACATATTTCGTTTAAGGTTCAAGTGTTTCCAGCCAAGTTCGAAGTTCCGAGTTAAGTCCTCCTCGCTACCTTTCGGTACCCTCCACCCGGGGGCAGAGACGGGGACTGGCATGTAAAAGTGCGATTATAGTCGCATAATTATCACGCTGACATGCCCACACACAGAGGATCGAGAGAACGAGGCTGGCAGGGGGTGCGAGTAGGTAAACCCATACAGAGAAAATGCCAAAATGTAATTACCTGGCAAACAAACCGCAATTTCTCGGTACACACTCAGCTCTTCACAAACGAACTACTACATATACATATACCTATGTATACACATATATACGTTTGTACATACCGACACACATACCGATGAAAACTAAGTGAAAGTGGACACGCAACAAGCAAAATACATGGAAACTCTTTGCGTCTGGGCCAGGCAAAGTTATAGCCAGAGATGACATCGTGTGACATGGAGTGGAACCTAAGTGTTTGATGAAGAATGGAAACGGACATCTAATCACAAATGCAAAATGTAGCCATGAATTTCTATTAATTTAGTCGCAATATTCTTTCAGCATTGTCCACCATTTCGTGTAGTTAAATTGAAAGACAAATAGATGGGAGGAAGTGTGCTGAAATGTCATCGCCTTTCGTTCATTTCACGACCACTCACCCCAGTTGTGCCCATCACTAAACTGTAAAGGCCATCTGCTTCACCTGCAAAACTTTTTTGGGGGGTTTGTCATTGAAGGGGACTTGCGTGTTTGCCCTGCCATTGCCATTGCCCGAGTCGGGTGGGTGCAGGCTCGAGCTCGAGCTCGAGCTAGGGTCTGGGTTTGGGTTTTGAGGTTGGGTTTGGGTCGGGTCGGCACTTTGAAGGCGATATCGTTAATGTTGCCGTTGATTGTGTCCAAATGGGCCAACACTCAGCAGCCATTCGCAGCAGGAAAACTGTTTGGCGAGGGACTTCACTTGCTTCGTTTCGTGTTGGGTTATATTTTTCCAGTTGCCCCCCGTTCCAGGGGGTGCCTGTAAATTTCGTAATTTATTTGGCAATCGGCGAACCGTTTGGCGCGTTCAATGCAACACTTTAAGCATATTTGCAAGGTTTTTAAAATATAAATAAACAACATAATTCCCCAGCCATAAACCGAAGCAACAAATACAGTCAACGCTGGCTACAGCCGGAACATTTCCCAACGAAAATGGGGAAAAGAACAACAGCAGCAGCTGCTGCTGCTGACCAAAAGTGACAACAGCAGGCAGGCCTGGCAGGCCTGGCAGGCAGGCAGTCAGGCTGGGGACATCATGGCCCAAACCAGACACTGGAGAGACTGGGCCTGAACTACGGGTAGGCAGAATGCTAATTTTTGGGTACTCTAATGATGTGATAATGCTTGAAGTGCCTTATATGGTAATAGGTCTCCATAATGAATGCAAAATACTTTCGAATCAGGCCAGTCTGGCTGGAACTTTGCATTTTGGTCTAGCTTAAAATTTGTTTAATTTCTATGTTTAATTTTGTTCAAATTGTAAAGCAACTCTTTCAGTTAAAGTGAATTAAATGTTTTTAATAGTAAATTGCAACTTGCATTATTCCATGCCAGAAACAATATTTTCGTTCTTAGGTAAAGTTTATTGAAAAATAAATATATATAAATAATAATAATAAAAAATAATAATAGTTACACATTTTTGCACAATTTATATGCTAGCTAGAATGGAATGGAACACGAACTTCCATTAAAAGTCTCTCTCTCTCTCAGTCTACAATTAACCCAAAATAATATTTAAATATGCCAAAAGCATATTCTATAGGGTATAGCTGTATGAGGATGAGGGCTACTGTTTTCGCAGCCCCCTCCTTGGTGTTCCACCATTAACCTCCTTCTCTTATATTTTTCGCGAGTTTCCATGCAGCCTATTTTGAGTGGCTCGTTGCTTTTATTGGCCCGGTTGGTTGACTGGACCGGCCTGCTCCGTGCAGCAGCTATTTATGTAGTCACCGATCCGGCTGAGAGCCTGCAACTGCACTGGAACCGTTGCAACGGCGCCTGGACTGGAGCTAAGGGCTTTTGTGCAGCGCGGACGGGCCTGATTGCGGGCAGCATCATTTGGTTAACACAATTGTGCGGTGCATGGTCAATGCCGTTGACGTTTATGGTGTGTTGTTGGTCTAGGACATGGCTATGTTGTTGCTTCTGCCCGTGCCCTCTGCCCTCTGCCTTTTTCCCGCTTCTCCTCATTCTCTTGTTCTTCTTGCGTGTGCTATCATTAAGTGTTGAAAATTTCATCAAACACTTCAAAGCGGACCACGTGCCGGGCTATGTAACTTCCCCTCCGCCCCGACCCACGCTCGTTTCAGTTTATGATTCTATTATTTTCACAGCAAATAAAAGAGAAAACTGCGTATCATGGCCAAGTGCTAAATGGGCGCAAGGGAAAATTGCAAAAATGTTCGGTGCTTTTGGCTTTTGGTCGATTTTTTTCCTGGCTTTTTGCTGCTGCTGCTGCTGCTGCTCGCTCCTCTTCGGCTTCCAGCTAAATTTAAACATATAGAAAATGGTGCCGTGGGGTAGGTGGAGTTTGTGGGGGCGTGGCAGCTGAGCACGTAAAAAGCGTTGAACCGAAACGTTGTGGGCAACAGCTGCCGAAAAGTGTGTGTGTGTGTGTGTGTGTGTGTGTGCGTAAGGAAAAGCGAAATTTTCCCAGCGCACACGGAAACTTTTGCGCCATGAATCAAAGTTTAGTGAAGCATACTTTTTAGGTGCGATTTATATATTTCAAAATAAAATAAATGAAGGGCGAACGAGGGAGCGTTTCGATGCGATGCGATGCGATGCGGAGCGGAGCGGAGTAAAAGCCCAAAAGACAAAAGCATCTAGCCAGGCGGAGGGTTCTCTGCAATGAGGCGAGCTCCCAGGGAGAGGGTGCGGGCACGAGCAGGGGGTTGGGTTTCAGCTAAATTCAAATTCTCTGTTTTATTTCAACGCGCAAGGAAATGCAAAAATTTACACTTGGTTAGCTGATTGATGAATGCATAAATGAAGCGTACACATCCGTTCGGTTCCAATGACTGGGATGGGGCGAGCGGGAGAGTACGGTTGAAATGCGTGCAAATGGGAAGTGGTGAATGGAACCACCTACGAGGTACGTACGTACACGTGCTACATGGGGGAAGGGAACCTGGTAAAAGGCATCGTCTTGATTTTGGTTGATGTGCGCTGTCGCTGCAAGCTTGAAGCAATTTTGCAAAAGTCGAAAGATGTTGCCAAGGAAGATCCCTAACAGAAATAAATGTTTGGAAAGCAAATAAATACATTTTGTAGCAGTAAATAAGTTATAGGTAGAATGTTATTTTGTGTTCTTTACACTTTTTTGATTGAACTAATTTCTCTCAGTGCTTTTTTGGCATCATGTGTGACGGCGTTGCCACTGACGTCACAAGCCATTGCTTCTCTGATTGTTATGCCGAAAATATGCAAATGTGATTTTTAACTTAAAACGTTGCCAGCAATTTGATTTGATTTTCATTTCCATTTCCATTCCACCACCCAGACCAGACCCCATGTCACTCTGTCCCTCTCTTTGGCGGGGGGATTTAACAAATTAGTGTAATTTATTTTGACAATGATTTGGGAAACTGGCTAATGCCTCGTCGTATGAGTAATGTTTAAGCTTTGACCTTGCCTGCGCTTTAATTAGATAAGCAAAAGGGAGGAAGTGAAGGGTGTTGGGAACGGGGAAAGAGTGTTGGATTTGTGTGATTTGGCAAACCCAATTTGGTAAGCGAGGCATGAACATAAAGTCAAATTTATTGCGACTGAGATTTCGTTGAATATTTTCTGTGTCCAGAAACAAGTGAAAGCACCACGGACCATTCAAATGCTGAGTAATCTGTTCAGGCCCACGTCCTTTAGTCTTTTGCTGGTCCAGACAACGAAATATGCCAAAAATGAGCTGAAATTACTTTTAATATGCATGAACTATGGAGCCCGGGGGCACTCTGATGCTCGCTGATACTCTGACAGTCAAAGATAAGTGAAATGCATGGCGTGCTCAGTACAAGGACGGAAGCCAAAAGGCTTTGTCAAGGCCGCCCACAGCCCCAAGAACCATTCGGCAAGCAACCCAACAAGCAGTTAGATAGATACATATGTATCTAGGCACAGAGAGGGAGGCAGTAGCTAGAGATAGAGCTCGTTAGGCGCCAGACGACAACATAATTTCGTAATTAATTTGCCAAAACACGAATGTAATTTAATAAAATTGCGCATACGGCGCGCTGCCAGAATAGAGTCAGCCAGCCAGCCGTCGAGTGCCAAGGAGAAAAGGGATAAGGGTCCACCATTGTCGTGCCGAGGCCAAAAGCAAGATGGAACATTTAGGTAATATATGCAAGGACGCTCTGACAATTTTGTAGCAACTTCTGCGTCTTTCTCGAGGGAGGAGTGCTCCATCCTCCTTCTGGATGTGTAAGCAATGCCAAGCAACGATTATTTATGATCTATTTTTGAGCAAAGCACTAATTATGCTCCACAACATTTGATCAGGGCCCGTCCATGCCAACAGGCGTTTCAATTACAACACGCAAATAAATCAACGGCGACAAAATCCTTCAGACTTGTGGCTTGGAAAATCCTTTTTCCGGGAATTCTGTTCGCAGCCTCTGTTTTACTTCAAGCCCCAACCACGAGGGTTGGTTGGGTGTCTAATTAAATAATTCAATCTTTCAATTAATTGTCGATGGGTTTTCTCGAAAAACGCTTTTGATATTAAGTGGACATTTCAGAAGGAATTTAATGAACAATTTTATTTGATTAGCTTGAAGCTGAGTTACTTTAAAATTAAAAGGAAAACAACACTTCTGATATCCAGTTTCTTGTGGAACTTCCCAAATATAAATTTAGTTTGATGTTGAATTTACTGCATAATATTGATAAAATTTGGCCATCCCCCTTGACCTTTTGTTTAGCAGCAGTTTCCCGCAAAGATTCTTCCCCAAACTCACAACGCAACTTTGCTTTGAAACCTTTTCGAGGTGACCCTTTCCCTTGTTTCCAATTATCTCTGAATAATTGCCTAAACAAATTTTGTGTGGATTTTTCATCATCTTAGAGCAGGTTTCTAATTCAATTTGGTTGCCATTACGGCATGTTTTTGTATGCAGAAGCCATCGTAGAGCCGTTCTGGCAATCAGATTTGCAACACCATCGTGTTTATCTTTGCCAGCCAGCCAGCCAGCCAGCCAGCCAGCCAGCAGCATCTAAAACTATCTAGCCATCTGCAACTTGAGATCCGTGGAGTTTGATGGCTTAGTGCCACAACTTGTGCTGCCTAGACCCCTGGCTAAGGACAACGTCAGCCCCGTCACGTAAACCCGCCGGCAGTTAAATCAATTGCCGCAATTTGATAATATTTCACCAGGGAATGATTATGAGTGGCCGGGAGTGCGGGGAGCCTTGGAGGGAGCAGGGATTTGTGGAGAGGGTTTATCGCTGGAGGAGGTTTTCGTGGGCAGCGCCCACCACCCAAAGCGTTTTGCTGTTTTGTTGACATTTCCGTTGCCGCCGTTTTCCACTTCCGTTGGAAGTTTGTTTTTCCTTGGCCAGCCACACGCCTTTCCTGCCCCCACCTGCCCGCCCAACCGCCCGCCCTTCTATTCAGCTCTCATTCTCCCTTGGATCCGTCCATATGGCGTGGTTGTCTTGTCTTGGTGTCCTTGGGTCTTCGACTTTGGCTTGGGCCGGGGCTTGGGATTCACGTAAAAAGGATTTCGGGGCAAACGCATTTCGCATGCCTAAATGGCTAAGACGTCGCATAAACATGACATGCCACGCCCCCCGCCTCAGATGGCTCCCTGTCTTTGAATCACATTTCAGCCGCAAAAAAACCGCGCAGGAAAGCAAAAAAAAAACCAAGAAAAGGCAGAAGAACTTGGGAAGGACCGACAGATACCCTGGAAGAACTATCGTGCCCAAGTTATGGGAAAAAGTTATTTGAAATCGGGAATAAATTTTACATTTTTCCTGATCGAATGATGGATCACAAGGACTGATTTCCTTGACAATCATCTAGCCCAAAATACCCTCGCTAATGGGTGTCAAATGCCGAACAAAACAAAGCAGGAAGAAGGGGAAGGAAATTTTATATATTTTCTTTTATTTTTCGCCTTTGCCAGTTTTCCTTCTGCGTCGCTTGAGGTTGTGTGCGCATTTGGCGGTTTTTATGAAAAATTACCATGTTTTCCTCGCACTCATTCGCAGTGGGTCGTCCGCTGCCACCAGTCACTGCCCCTGCACGCCCCCATCTGACGCCTTCAGTCGGTCCCAGCACTTGCCACTATATATATATACATTTTTTTTTTTTTTTTGCTGCTGGTGCTTGGCAATTTCGGTGTTTGACTTTTTTGCGTCAGGCACTTGAGACGGACGAGCGGGTGGCATGGCCGTGGTGGGGTGGCAGGGTAACACGGGAGTCAAGGCTGTTTTGTGGGTGGATGGCTGCGTTGCTGCGTGCTAACATACTTCCTCTAATGATGCCACTTATGTCGTGACGAAATTATTTTTATATACATTTTTTCCTTTCTCTGATACCCTGGACTCCGTGGCCTGGAAAAGGGGTAGACAGTTGGTAGTTTAGGCCATGAAACTATGCGAAATTCTGGCAAAAATAAACCTATTTAAATTGTGTTTATGTCAGAAGACAACTTAGAACAAAATGTACCCTCCAGGCTACATTCGAGTCGACTATTCCCCTAGCTAATAATTCCCACACAATTTCTACCGTTTGCATTACATTGTGTTTGGCTATTACGCCATGAAGTCCTCCATATGGGTGTGTGACGAGACTGCTCCCACCCCCAAACAACCACAAAAAAAAAGAACAAACCGAGACAAACCCCAAGCCACATCGCCTACGAATTGCTTTTCTTTGATTTCCTCACTTCTATTTTTTGGCACATTTTCCATTTCCTTTTACGATTTTTTCTAAAGAACCTTCGAGTGGCAGGGCGTGCAGAAATTTGTTGCCTGCTAATTGGCAGCACATTATTTACGTGCCTATGCCAATTTTCATTCTCATTTTCACGTTTGCATTTCCATTTCCAATCTGTTTTTTTTCTGCTTTTTTTTTGGTTCGTTTGTTCTATTTTTGGTGCAGTGCTGGGTGGGTGTTGGTGCTCTGGGGCAGGCTTCCATGTGTGAGACAGGTAAATGCAATTACGTTGACCCTTCAGGGAGTTCGGGGGCCACTTGCAGATTTGATTAACTGCTTCCGTGCGTCATCAAATTCGTTTTTAGCCAAGGAGCGTTCGGAAAAAGTGTCCGCTCCAAGGCAGGGGCAGAGGGCACCCGACTACTACTCAATAAAACTCATTAGTGGCGTTTTTGTCGATGGCACTGGCACTGGAACTGCCACTGCCACTGCCACTGCCACTGCCACTGCCACTGCTAGGGGTACTCTTTCTATACCTAAGGTTCTGGCACCTCTCCATGGAGCCGGCAATTATCACAGGCTTGCCCCCGTTGACTCTGGCAATTGATTGCAGCCGTTGTCGATGAGGATGGTGGATGGAGGATGGTGAGGCGATGCCGAGATGCCGAGATGCCGATGTCGTTGCCAGTGTCGCCGCGAGCAACGCTATCGTGGTCCGGCTTCTGGTCTGCTCTGGTATGGTCTCGCTCTCCTGGAGGACTCGGGGAGCCCTCGAGCTGGAACTCGAACTGCCAGCAACAGCACCAGGAGTGCCGATAAAAATTTATAGCAAACTGATTTGAAAGTCAATTATCCTTTGCCACCTCTACGACTCGGGTAGCCCTCGAGCTCTCTGGCAGCCATTCAACTATTCCGGCCCAGTCGCTGTTGAAGTCAACGGCGTGCAAATGGCTTTTCTATGCAAACGACCCGACTCTGGGGTTTTTCTACCTACTTTATGCTTTAACTTCTTAGTTGTGTACCCTTTAATTTGGGGTGTTTTAGTTGGAACAGAATGAGAAGGAGAAACTGCAAAGAAACTATTGGCAAATTGTAGGGGACTGGATGCGGAAAACTTGAAGAATATCGTATGGATGCACTGAAGGATGCACAGAAAATATGCCAAAGAGTTTGGACCTATTCGAAGCAGGGTATGTTACCACTCTGTATGTCATTTGTGCATTTGTTCCTCCGCAGCCAAATGTTTAGTCAAATTATCCAAACCCAAAGCTCTGAGAGAGCTCGAGACAATGCGAGAAAAAAGTCAACTCTGCAAAGGCAAACACTTAACCAGTTCGCAGTCTAATGAAGACGCTTCTTCAATTTGTCGATCGATTGTCATTAAAGGTGGGCTGCTCCGTTCCGTTCTGCTCGGTGCCGCTGCTGTCCACCATCATCATCATCATCATCGTTCGCAACAGCAACCTAACCCATGGGAATATCCATGCTGTTTATGTAGTTTTAGATGCTGTCTGGCCTGTCTATCTGTCTGCCTGTCGGCCCCTTGGGTGGGCGGACGAGTCCTGTGTCGGCGGCATCTGTGTGCAGTTAATGAGTTTAATGGCGAGCATTGAATTTGAATTGCTAATGCACATCCTGCTGGAAATGGAAAATGCAGCTGGAAATCAAGTTTATGAATGTTTTGTGTGTGGCTCCGGCTCCGGCTCCTGTTCAGGCTCTGGCTTCCATTCAGCTGTTGTTGCTTCTGCTGCTGCTCCTCTGTGCCTGTCGCCTGTCATCGTTGGTGCTATGTTTTTGTAATTAGTGGACAACCGACACCCCCCCCCGCCATCAAAAACCCCTCCATGCACAAATTCAAATTTTGTATGTGCTTTGCAATTTAATTTGCCGATTCAACGTTATTTCATTTTAATGAGTTAGTTCAAATCACCTGAAAAACAATTATGGCGTGACAAAAATTGGCAATTCATTGCACCATGATGGATACATATTGGCAGATGTCTCATTGCCGAATGATTCAAGTTATTTCAACATAAATGCAACAGCTGCAAAAGGAGCCACTCCAGTGTGATGTGTCGGACAGAGTCGCTGCTGAAAATAAATATTTCTGATATCCAAAGCTGTGATAAAATGTTAGAAGAATGCGAAGATGTTATTCGATGTCTTTTGGAGCTTTGTATAGGCAAGGGAGAGGGCCAATTCGATATACTAAAAATAATCACTTCAGGTTTTATTTCACTATCAAACACTCATGTTCTATTTTCTTTAACAATCTTTATACTTGTCAGTTTTCTTGTCACTTTCTCTGCTGCTTAGAAGTAAAGTCTCAAAACAAAACTTTACAAATTGTAAACATGATTAGAAGTGTTTTTTGTGCATGTTAACAGAAAAGAAACCTAAAGTTTTCAAACTGAAAAGCTTTCCTTTGTGTCCATGGAAATGTTTTGCACATGAACTATTTTGGGCAGCTTTCCCAAAAATAAACTCATATCAAAGATATCCATAAATGAAATTCCCCTGCGCCTGTTTTGGCTCGTTTTTGGGCGCACTTAGCCAACAATTGCAAGTGTTTATCCCCCAGCTGAGCCGCGTTTCATTTGTTAAATAAAAACTAATTGTTGGCCGCTCGGCCGCAAACCTCTTTGCTGACAATGGTTTTCGCAGCTTACATTGAATATTAGCCCCATATCCCCCATTGAACTCGACCACGATTCCTATCTAAAACGCGAACTTTGGCCACCATGGCCTATTGTTGGACGTTTTGTAGCCACCATTGTGGACCTAAGCTCCTCTGCCTCTGCGAGTGTGTGTCTCATCTTCCCATCCTAACCGAAGCGCACACATGTTGGTCCTTATTGTTATAGTACTCGCAGCAGCTGGTTGGGTCTGGGCGCAGGCAATGTGGTCGGGCACTATGGCTAATACTCTGGAACATTACAGGTAATCTTTGTTAGATTCTCATCTCGGCAATTGTTTGGCCAAAAGTGGGATGCCAGTGTGGTATGTGGTGTAGGGCGGCGGCTGGGCAATAATTTAAATTAAATTTGAAGTAATGTTATTGTTAACATTGCTTTTACTGTTACCGTTACCGTTACCGTTCCCGTTCCCGTTATTGTTATTGTTATCTTTTATTTTGCTTTTCCTGTGGGTGGCGGCTGGTGGGCTTCGGGATGTCATCTTGTCTTGTGCATTGTTTTTCCATCTTTGTCGTTGTCAAGGAGCCGCGTCGCCCTCTCTCTCGCCTACTGCTGCTGGGCCCTGGGCTCAGGCACTGACGGCGCATCCACTGGTAATTTATGCTCCTGATTTATGATATCTGCTTCATAGTTTTAGGCGCAATTGGTTCATTGTCGAGGCATCCATCAGCGGGCAATTGCCGCCGCAGTCTTCGGGGCATCATAAAATGAAATTAAACACACAAATTATTTTCATTTTCATTTTCATTAAATTTTAACGACCCTGTATTATTCTGCTGCTGCGTGTTTTAATACTCTTTCGAAGGGTATGACGGCTCAATGCGTGTGCCAAATATATAATTATTTTTAGGCTCTGAGGCTTGTACATTAAATCTGAGAATACACTTGTATTGCATTCCGTGCTGAATGATTGACTGGCAAGAGTATCTACAGTTTCGGCCTACGGTTTGATTGTGCCCTTCGTGTTTTTTGTTGCCGTTTTGTTTTTGTTGTTTTTTTGTTTTTGTCTCGCCACAATTACGGCAAACAAATAAAAGAGGAACCAGAGCCGCAACAATGGAAATGTCACAGGTAAAAATGTCACAGACGCGGGGGCTACAATAAAATTTATGACTCTCGGTGGGCTGGGTCCACGGAGATGGAAAGGTAAAAAAGTTGCACAAAAATTAAACGATTTGTGTAATTTTCTTGTTGCTACAAATGGTTCAACATATGTTCTGGGCCCAGCAATAACAATAAAGGCAGCAATAATAATATTAATAATGCTGGCATACAATTTTTGTAATTGCTTTAAAATCGGCTTTAAGGCTTCGCAGCCCCACAGTCACGTGAATAATTAAAATGGAAGCCGATCCAATCCGATCTACCCACAAAAATCTGCAATCTGATATCGGAAATTCAACACTGTTGACCTCAAAACGGATTCGGCTAAGAGATGGCAGCGTGAAACCTACTCCAAGGTGGGTCGAATGATGGAATGTCATCAATAAGAAGGGGGAAACCCGTGGGGAAAGTGTAAGTTTGATTAACTTTTCTACACACTTTATGTACATCACATAAGAGCAGTGTTTAGTCTTTAACAATATGAGAAATTGTTGAGCTTCCGTCTGGGAATTCGTTTATGATTATTATTAGTATTATTGCTCAGCAGTAGCCTCACTCGTGAGCGAGTTTTTGCTGGTCACGCATCCACCTCTGACTGAACGAACGAAAATGGCAGTCAGTGCGACCGCAGACACTACAAATTCCCGATTCGGAATTGCGTTCCGTTGTTTTATATTTATGCGCAATTATTACTGCTTAATTAAGCCAATATCAGGGTGCTTATGTCCATTGGCCATTTCATATGTACTTACTCGTGCACACACACACATATGTCCGGCTATAAACGTGGTTCCGGTTGTCCGTTTGTCCGCTTGTCCGCTTGTCCCGCTGCTCTGTGGCCATTCTTGTTGTCCGTTTGGACTTCTGCGGGTTTTCGGTGTCATGTTGAGCATTATTGCATTTGGTTTATGGTTCTTGCCGCCTGCTGTTGCATCAACTTGTGCTGCTCTTGTTGCACTTAACTGCCTGGCAAATTGAGAGACCACATTGTGCTTCCCACACCCTCACTCCGTGTCTCGTTTCAAAGTGCTTGGCTTAATTAACGTACGTATTTGCACTCCCAAAACGGTAAGAGTCGACCAGCTGACACCCAGATCAGCTTCAGATCAAACGCTCATCTCGTCATGGCACCATTACGTGGAGTGGTTGCCAATTATTTTGAAATGGAAACCATCCGCAACGATGCTTAAGACAGAAAGAGCGATGGACAGAGCGAGACCTTACATTCCCAACTGCCTGCCGCCCTTGATCCATTCTTGATCCTGAGCTCAGAGCGCCCGCTCATCTCATTCTAAGCTCGCCTAATCTCGATTCAATTAGCAAAAAGCAGCAGAGAAAAGTTATATTAAATTCCACAAAAGAAGGATGCCAGGAGGGCAGGAGGGCAGGAGGCTTTCATCTCTAATTCCGAGTGCCAGGAGAGAGAAGAGTTGTAGATTTCTGGGAGGCTGCTCCCAGGAGCTGCTCCAAATTGCCAAATGCCTTTTCATAAAGTTGGGAATTCCGCCCCAAAAATAAATGCGAATGGCAACAAAAACTAACACACACACACACACGGATACATATATCTTTGTTTATGTATTTGTAAAAGTGCATTCACATATATTACTTGTGTCTGTGTGTGTGTGTGTGTGCGCCATGAAGTGGCAGAAAATTTGCACTGGCACTTAAGTTATACAACATTCAAAGATGTTCTTTGTCCGCGACAGACAACGGCCATAAATTTTTGCGACCCACTGCCAAGACTCTCTCTCTTTTCTCTCTATACAGAGGAATGCGATGGGCGACACCGGTATGAGCGTGGGGAGTGGCCAGGTTCTGCCTGCCGTCGTCTTCAGCAATATTTTTTGGCACATGCTCAACTAATAATTTGCCGTGTGCCAGGACCCCAGCCGACTCGACCCCAGGAGCAGAGCAAAACAGAGCAGCGAAGCGCAGAGCGGTAGCTAGAACTTTTTATGCCCTTCTGCCTGGCCTGGCCTCGCTCTGCCCTATAGCCTAGCCCTGTCCTTCGCTGCCAATGCCCCAGCCCCTGCCCATGCCCTGCCCTGGCCTGCGCTGGGCATGCCATCTGAAATGCTTGAAATGGAGAATGGGCATATTAACTTGCTATAAATCTGCGCCACAATGGAGATGCACCAAATGCCATCTTAAGTGAATCAAGAGAATGCAATTCAGATCCGCGGTGAGTTATATAGCACAGAATGGGAACAAATAAAAGAAAATAGTGTAAAATAGTTTTAAATGTTGGTGAATGCATTTTTGAGTGAAATTAGGGTCAAAAGCTTGGGGAAAGTGGGTTCTGAAAGGACTGGATAGCATTCAGTTTGGTTTGGTATACAAATATGTAGTTCTAAGGGAAGGAACGATATAAATAATATGAAAAGGTTTGTAGCCTGAAATGAACTTTCTTTACTTTATATATACAAATAAACAGATATATTCTTCATGCTAAATGCTAAAATTTTAAATAGTAAACACCGTTTCTCCAGAGAGATTTCTGTAGAGGTAAAAATAAATGTAAAGTTTTCTTGAACTGAAATATGTATCTATGTCTGAAACCTGTTGTTCAATTCCAATGCTAGTTCTAATCATCTTGTATGTAATCTCAGTGTACCTTTCTCTTGTTTCACTGAAATCCCTTTCATCGTTGGCACACTCGTTTCTCCATTTCGTTTCATTTGTCATGTGTCCTGGTCTATGCCGCCCATTGTATCGACGAAATTGAATATGCCAATACAGGCATTGCTCATTTCCACATTTCCTGCCACCCCGTCGGGTTGGCCTTCCTGTCTCGTGTTTTGCACCCTCGCTGCTCCTCCAGGACGCACGAATGGCTGTGGTAACTTTTTTGGCCTACTTTTTGGGGGCAAACGCTGTCTATTGGCATCTGTTTTGGCATTGCCGGGTACAATTGCATATTGGTTCGGTTAGTGGCTGCAGGGCTGCAGCCATTCTGCTTCCATTCCCGCCTCATTGAGCCTGACAAGCCACAAAACATTTCACTTGCAAATGTAGAAGAGGCTAAACGACAATGCCACCAGGGTGGCCAGCCCCCGAGTTGCTGCCTGCTGCCTGCTTCCTGCTGCCTGCTTCCTGCCTGCCATTGTTGTTTCGCTTCGCTGCAGCAGAATCAATGAACGCGGCGACACCGACAAAAAAGGAAACAAAAACATAAAGTAAAACCAAACAGAAGAGCGAAAGAGTAAAGCAAACCCAAAGAGAAACACCTCTGAAAGAAAGCACGAAACAAAAAAAAAAGAGAACTCGAAAAGGAACCCCAACCAAAGCGAAGCGAACCCTGTCAAGATTTATGGGCAGTTTTGCACGTTCCTCATGTGTGAAAATCATTTGGCTGCAAAACCACCGAAACCCCCCGGGAAAGGGCTGTGGGCCCAGGCCTGTTTTTTTGGGGAGTTTATTTGAAAATAATGCCGCATTATTTATGGCTCGACTTGGGCTCTGACTCGGCTTCAGACTCGCTCCAGAGCCAGAGGTAGCAGCGCCACAGAAGATGCATTTTCAATTTTTGTTTCGTTTCGTTCGTCGGAGGAATGTTCACAGTTTTACAGTTGCCCAGCAACCGCAGGAAAACAATCAGGCAGCCAGACAGGCAGAGGTGGTAGAGAGAGAGAGCGAGTGAGGAAGAGCTGCCTGCTTCGAAAAGTGTGTTGCATGCAAATGCAACGACAGCGACAGCGGCCACATTGTGGGGCAACAAGTCGGAACAACAACGATGCAACGACACTGGGAATAAAAGACTGGAGAATGCTTGCACACCCGAAATTGAGTGTCGGGAATATCCATTGCAGAAACTAGACTCTAATGATAGAGTTTTTCTCTCAGTGAAAGTGCATTTGATTTGGGTAGTATTTTAGCTACCTTTCTAGGTCTTCTAATGAACAGCAAATGGA
The DNA here is from genome assembly GCF_900245975.1 of Drosophila guanche. Classification (NCBI taxonomy): domain Eukaryota; kingdom Metazoa; phylum Arthropoda; class Insecta; order Diptera; family Drosophilidae; genus Drosophila; species Drosophila guanche. The sequence continues at coordinate 4,102,465 of NW_022995748.1, forward strand.
GACATCCAACCTCACTGAACTCCACGGAAGCCGTAAAGACTTGGGCACTTCCCGTACCCCTCGTCTAATTGTATGAATCGATTTGAAAACAAAGACAAAAGCGCCCTGCAGCCCAGGCGGCGTATGAGTAACAATTTCTAGATTTCTCCGACTACTACTTACCATTTCTGCATGTCGTGTGGCCTGGCGATTTATAAACAAACGCGCAACACATGCCGCCATATTTCCTTGTCCTTGTAGTCTTTGCATGTGGATCCAAGGAGGATCCTGGCGACCGTCCTGCCCCACATGGCGGGGGGCTTATTAATGTCCTCACCCACAAGCAATAGACAAAGGGCCGCCCGACAGCTGGCTGGTGGGCCATGTCTCTGTCTCTGGCGTCCTTGCTTCTGAATGGGAATTGTGGAATTGTTGTTGGCCGTAGCTTAGCTGCGATTTCATTTCCGCTTTTCTTTGTTTCAGTGCGTACGAGTATGTGCGGCCAGGACAGGCAGCAGGTGTTTATGTTTGTGCCTTTTAATTAAAAGCAATTTACAATTTTCTTTCATTTGCCCGAGCACAAAACCGAACAGCAGACACAGAGTTGGGGAATCCTTCGGGCCTAATAAACCAATTGCCAGCTGCCTCTGATGGGATGCGAGGAGTGTTCGAGTACGAGTAGGAGTATGTGGCTGTAGGTGTGAGGTATTCTCGCAGTAGTGGCACTGGAAGGAGCTCCATCTCTATCAATTTTGTGTGCTAAATGTCTGTCTACTTGCCTCTGATTAATGCGCTGCAATTAGTGGTCTGAGATTGCACATTTGGCATGCTAAATTGTTGATTGGTTGGCCATAACTAACTTGAAAGATGTGAGTGCGAGTGCGAGTGCGAGTACGACGACTACGAGCATTGGCTAACGCACTTTGTGGTTGGGCACCACTGAAAATGGCATTTTAGATTGGCATTGGGAATGAGCATGGACTTGGGCAGGCCACTTCCATGGGTGAGAGCAAACTTGCGGTTAATGATGGACTGTTACCAATAATGCGGAAATAAGCAGAGAGAGAGTCCCATCATGAAGAGACTTCACCATGAGCGTTATTTTCAGTCAAATGTGGAGGAAAGGTTATTTACTGTTTAGATAGAAGTCTTCGATTTTGAGTGGCCTTAAACTGGCACAATTATAATATTATTTTGGGGAGTGACCACCCCAAAGCATAATGAGAATATAATACACTTCAGTTGGGAATTAAATGTGGCCAACCTGCAAGCGATGGCCAGAAACATTGAGAATTGTTTATTAAATGATTGAGTTGCCTTGTAATTGTTGGACTTTAAGCAGCAAAATATAAGTTTATGTGGGTATTGGGTATTCTGCAGTGAGAAATTTACTCCAGGACAAAAGCTTATGTATTATTATGAGTCTCTTAATTAAGTAAATATATTTATAATAATAATTTCGCTCTTCAAATGCATGTGGCTGATGGGAGAATTCAACGAAGTTCAGTCTTGGCTCTCTTCATTCTTTGCTAGCTTTAAGCAGTGGCAGAGGCTCTCGCCTCTCTGGGGCGGCGCAGTCGGCGCAAAAGCTTCGCGTGGCTTCGCGCTATGCACAGAGATCAGCCGCAGCGGCAGAGAAACAACTGCGTGTTGCCTATGCACAAATTGCTGTGCTGCCGCAGCGGCAGAGAAGCAAGAAACGTTTTTGACCTCGCGTCTGTTCTCTCTTCTGTTACTCTTCTCTGTTCAAAGCATTCAAACATGTCTGTTCCTGTCCGTTTATATCTCTCTCCCTCTGCTATCTCTTTTTGCCTTGCAGCTGCTTTGACTCTGTGCAGCTGCACTGTTACTCTGTTACACTTTTTTCTCTGCGGTTTTTGTGTTTTGTAGATGAAGGTTTGATTTGTTAATATTGTATTATAATTAAATCTCCACTTAATCACCATTTGACTACACAATTTGAAACAAAACGTTCATCACATTTTGACATATCCAAATTAAAGCGATATCTTGACCTCGCAGCATAATCCCAGCAGTGTCGAGTCAAGGATAACCCCAACGCAACTCTAATACAGATACACCTGACCCTTTCCCTTCTATATCTCCCCCTTTTGGTGCTTTTCGTTCACCTTTTCCCGGAATCTCTCGCTCTCACTGTGATTTTATGTGCTGTTTTCGGTTTCGGTATCCGCAAATTTATTTTCCTGCAGTGCAGAGTGGCGTAGTAAACTTTTCTCGCCAGCTACAGCTAACCCGACCCTATCCCCCAACTTTATGCCACCGACTCCCGCCATATCCCTGCCCGCTCTGTTGGCCAACTTAGTCCTCAGTTCTCCTCTCTGTTGGCCGACCTGCTGGCTCGTTTAGCACACAAACACAAACACACACACACACACACACACACACACAAACACACACTCACACAGTGGAAGCATTTATGCGACGTGCAACAAATTTTAATGCGTTTTCTCGCCAAAACGTTAAAAAATGTGGGCACAACTTGGAATTCCACCAACAACAACAACAAAAGTAACTGCCATTTGCAGGGGAAGCAGGAGAGCAGGAGAGCAGCGAGCTACGAGCAGGATGGAAGGATAAGGTCTGTTTGAACGTGGGGTGCAAGGTGCGGGGGGTACTGACGGGTTCAACTGGCAACTGTTGCCCAAAGAAAAGATCCAACAAAAGCGTCACGTAGTTGGCAAATCGCACATTTTCTATAACTCCCTGTGTATGCGAATGTGTGTTGTGTGTGTTGTGTGTGTGTCTGTTATGGTCGTGTCAAAAATATAACTCATATGGCATACCCCAACTCAGTCCTACTCTTCCCATTTCAGACTTCCTTCTGGCAAGCTGTTACCTCTTTGGGCCATTGATGATAACAATATTTCCAGGCCCCAAAAATTTGATTACAAATGTCAACACTTTTTCTTTTTGGTTGGGACTGTATTGCCATTCAATTCTTGGAGAGTTTTCATTTCTGATATTACCTTGGCTTCTTCTTTGGGATATATTTATTCCCAGTCCAATTGCATTTCCTTCTATTTACACGTTTTTTCCCTTCGTTTGCTTAGCGGTCTGACCATTTCCTTCCAGCTTGTAGGAGGTCTGATCGGTCTTACCACTTCCTGAATGGTTTTCCTCTTAGCTTTACAGAGAGAAAGAGGGGGAGATCCGAGCCTTCTGCATCCGAAAATTTCCATGAAGCTCGCTCTCTCCTCACTCGCCCCACGAGGATTGCCGTTTTCAATTCGTTACGCAAGACGCGAGCGCATTTAGTTTATATAATATGAATAAGCTGCCGCCTGAAAAACATGCAAACACTACAGCAGCAGCGTTGCAATGCTAAAAAAACACAAAATGGACGCAGCAGCAGCCAGGATATTCCACACACACACACACCACAGCAGCAGCAGCAGCAGCAGCAGCAGCAGCACAGTCACCGAGTTGCTTTGCCAGAGATGACGATTCTACAAACTCACCGACTACAATTGCATAACAAACAGTTGGCTGTTGTAACGACAAATATGCGACGCATGCAAATGACTGACTTACGGCTAGAAAGAGATGACTGGAATGTTAGTGGAGTGTGGCAGAGAGAGATGAGCAGAGACAGACAGTTTATGCGGTGTGGCAATGGGAATGGGGAGAAGATAACTTAGTCAAAGGTTCAAGGTGGCTCACCGCGATTCACGAATCAATAATCTCACGACACATTACGATATCGAATGGTTCGCACTTCGTGACTATTCGCCTCGCATAAACCCAGCTAAAAACGTGTATTTGTAGTATGTTGTCTTCAGTAAAAAGTAGAAGCAGAAGCAGCAACAGCAACAACAGCGACGAGGAGAACAACGTTGCCCTCCATTTGCCGTCGCCGCATTCCGATAAAATGCAAATCCGGGATTACTTTGTCGTTTTGCTTTCGAGAGCTGACTGTCGTTCAACGTGCCATCCCATCTCCATACTCCATCCATACCACACCATAACCCCACACTATCCCCCCATGGCGTGGTCTGCACCACGCGGGACTGACATCGCATTCGTATGCAATTCGTTTTGCCACAATTGATCCTTTTCATGTCGCTAGGATATAAGTACATATGCGAAATTGCATATCTTTGTCGTCGTCGTCGTAGTCGTTGCTCCTTTTGCCTCCCTCTGCTCTGCTCTGCTGCTGTGCTGCTCCTCTGCTCTGTTGCTCCTCTGCTCTGTTGCTTCTCTGCGCAGTTGCTTTTGCCGCTGCTGCTGCCGCTGCTGCTGCCGCTGCTGCTGCTGTTGTTATAACAAGAAAGGAAGGACAGCAGCATCGAGGGCCGAAGATTATGATACCCTTGTGCATGTCTATCATTACTACAGGAGATTGTTGATTTATGAATTTGTTTTACAACAATTCACAAAGTTTGATAAGATCTGCTCAGCGGTCTTTATCGACTCGTACCATGATGATTCTTTTATCAATCAAATTCAATGGGTTTCTTCTGCTCCATCTCTGCAAGGGCATCGAAAATGCCATCACATCCATCTGCGCTACAGCTGCTGGTACTCGTACTCTCCTGTTCCAAGGGCTGCTCCTCCGGGGATCGCGTGTGCAACGATGAGGAGTACTCGTATTTGCCTTGTTTTTTATTTGTACGTTTCCTTTTTTTTTGTTTCCCCCGTTGGGCTTGGGTTTGCCTCTCGTTTGCATTGTTTGGCCCAAATATTAAAATGCTTGACTTACAAATTTAATGGAGCAATAATGGTTGTGCATGCCGCCTTCAGGGCCACGCCCTACGCCACGTGTGTGCTCGCCGTACACCAGACGAGGTCATAGCCCAGGGAGAACATAGCGAGGCAAGGCACGAGCACATGACACGACCGCAAGCAAAAGATGATTTTAAATTTAATAAATTGACTGCGCCACTGTCTGACGTAGGGATAGACACTCACTGGGGAATGCGACCTTGGCAAGTCCAAATCGAAGGACCAATGACCAGCAACAGACCAGTAAATAAAAGACACAAGTGTGGAGCGTATCACCCTTTCCTGAGGCTGCAGACTACCCTTCAATCCTAGGCAGCTTTGGCAGGAATCAACTGTACAAAACACAACACACCCCTGCGACGCTCCAGCTACAGGGTGCCAAAAAAGGGGACACATTTTGGTTTATGAGTCATTAATTTAACATATTTTTCACATAAGCAGAGAGAAACGCATGGCTCATTTATAACATCGAATGTCCTGCTGTGCTTTGCTGCTGGCACTGCTGCTGCCCCTCGTCCGTGCTCCAGACTTAACCAGGCCCATTCACATGGCCATTTGCCATTGCCCTTGGCCATAAATTTTCCAACTGCTTTCGGCTCTTTCGACATCTCTCACCCTCCCCACACTCTGTTTGGCCCAGGCGATTATTGTCATTAGTCTGCCATTATGTGTTGGCCATCAACTTCAGATGCCGTCAATGATGATGACGATGGACTCTAGTTTAGAAGGCGGCCAAGGCTTGCGTTGGGCGGTGGAGTACCGAGGAGGAGGAGGACTCTGCTCAGCCCACATGGGCCATTGATTGTCGAGTTATTGTTCGATATTTTCGGGCGGGACAATGCATCGTGTGAGCAAAAGTCAATGGAAATTGGGAAAACTCAACTCAACTCAACTCCACTATACAGCAGGAGCACCAGCATCAGCATCAGCATCCAGCAAGTGTAAAGTGAACCCAATTGTGGGCGGGCATAGCCTCGGGAACAGAGTCCATTCAGTTAATGGGGGGAAATGTTTTGCGGCCTTTAGACCTTCTTCTAGGGATTGCATTCTGTTGATCACTCTGCTGCCCATTCAGGCATTAACAGCCATACATAAGAGTGTTATGACACTAGGCAACATATTTAGGGATAAAGGATGAGATACCAAATCTGCACACACAAAATAAACAGAAAACGTGCCGCCTTTTGTTGGCTAGTGCAATTAATGTGTCAATTCAGTTAACCGCCATGGCTGCTCTGCCACTCAATCATCTTATGAATGAACAGAGCTTCCAGCCGGGCCTAATGTCTTCTGCAAATAATTGGGCTTTAATGCGGCTCATTGCCAGTTTTTACAATCAATTATCCCCGACTGCCAGCGCACTAAGACGTGGCTCGGCAAACATTTGTATGAATTAGCATATGTCAATATTTGTTAAATTGAATTAACGCCAAATGTGTGTTGTGTCTGGGTCTCTATCTCTCTATCTGCGAGTGTGCGTGTGTGCTTTCTTC
>NW_022995748.1:4109311-4158974 GCF_900245975.1 Drosophila guanche
GGGGGGGGGGGGGGGGGAGGGTAATTCAAGCAGCTCCCACTCTCCTCAAGGCGCCATGTCTGGCCCGCCCCAATTTGTTATCATTAATTAAACGACAGGCATTGAAATTTATTACACGCGTAGTTGACTTCCCCCTTGCCAACAACCCAACGCCCCAAAAGAAGTTGCTCGTACGTTCAGGGGCAAAACTTTTGCGACATAAATTGAGGCAATTGTTAAAACTAAAATCCTTGCACACAACATGAACGAAATTTTGCGTCACGACTCAAGTTGGGAATTGTTTTCACCACAAGAGGCAACGAAAAAAAAAGTATAGCAGATAGAAACCCCGAGCGAAACCTTGAGAAGTGCGTAGAGGAGGTTGGGGTTTTTGGCTGTGCGTACTCATGCGTGATTCCCACAATCAAAAACTTAACTATCTTACCATAATTGCGTGCACTTGTCTGATGTTGGTGTATTTAATGAAATTTTATTCGTAGCATTCCTCTCTCTCCCTCTCTCTCTCTATCTGCTCTTCGGCTTTGGTTCGCTCCAATCCCAGCTCTGCCTCAGAGCCTCCTGCGGTTTTGTTTCTGTGCGCCCCCGCTCCTCCTTCCATCCAGGCAATTCCCAGAGCAACTTTTGTGTACACACGCACATGGGGATTTCCATACGTTGCCATGACTTCGACTGTGACTCGACGAACTTTGGCTCGGTTTCCTGTTGCTCCTGGCTCCTGGCTCCTGGCTCCTGGTGTCTGCCCTACAGCGGTGTGTTGTCGTCTGCTCTCTCCTAGGGGGAGTTTTAGATTGGAGTATGCTGGCAGCTGTGCTGAGAGTGGAGTGGACTGGGTTCTGGTTGGGTTATAGGGGCTCAACTTTTTGCAGCTCAATTAATAAAATAAGTCGAGAGGAAGCTGCTAATTGTATACGTACATGTAGATGTATGAGCATACACTCGAAAAAAAGAAGCCTAATAGGTGTGGAAAATGAGAAATCGATCTACTTAAATCTTTTCGATTCTCTGACGCAAAGCGCAATGCTACTTGCCCTTATGTACATATATGATAAATAGAAAGCCCGCTTTGTAGCTCATTGTCCCCGCTATGTATGTAAAATGTACAACAGAATATTTAACGTACAAATTAGCACGCAAAAAAGTGTTTCCAGGAAAAAGTTGCTTGAATTTCGAGCAACAATTTCAAAAACAATCAGAGCCAACTTTTGCCCGCCCACTATTTAAGGACAGGCGGGGGAGAGAGAACTAGATGAAAGGCGACGACCAGCTGCTCCATAGGGGGAACGAATGACCGAAACAGTTTATCGCGTTTACTGTCAAATAATGAAATTGCTGCCGCTGATTTATTTTGTTGACAACGCAGCTGTTGCCTTTTATTTTCAATTTTGATTGCCACATGACACGTACCCGGCAAGCGGGTAAGCGAAATGGAACGAGACGAGACGAGCTAGATCCTTTCGTCCACTTCAGCCATATCCACATCCTCACAGCCTTCATATCCATCCATTCATCCATCCATCCATCTGTCCACAGCCCACAAACAATGCGATAACAACAAATCAATTCAACGCAAGCTGCCTCAACTAATAAAAAGCGATTCACTTTGGGTACATCCCTTACCCAGAACCAAAACCAGACCCGGACAGGGACAGGGACAGATCTCAACCCAGACCCCAAAAAACCGACCAGTCGTCGACTAGTTGGCCCGGCTCATGTAGTATCTGTGAGATATACGTACTCGTACTCCCACAGAAAAAAAAGAAGCGAGATTTTGTTGTTGTGCAAAAATATTGCCATTGAAAACAAATAAAGTTGTGGACGATTTCATAAAAGCCAGCAGCAAAAGCAACCAAAACATGCTCAGAAAAAAGCGAAACAGTCACAAGAACAAGGGAGAACGACTAGTTGTTGTTAACGAAGCTTTTGATACTCTTATTAGTCATTTTATCTATCAGTTTTGCTGTACAATCTGGAGACAAATATACAAATTAAAGACAGCTTCAAATAAAGATAAGAGTATACAGAAAGCTACTTGTCTTTTAGCTAAGAGGGGAGCAAAAAATATGTATCCATAATGACACTTTCCTTGGAGTGCAATCTCCCTTAAGATGGATAATACCTTCTTCAAGTGTATCGCAAAGTTTCTTCAAGTATTTTATAGTCCACATTGCCAGGCATTTGATTTGATTTCGATTTATGGCCATCTCATCTCATCTCATCTCGTTCTAGTCCCCTGTTCTTGGCCTTGTTGTTCTCGAACGTGATGAGCGTTTCATTGCCACTTTCCTCAATACCGTGGAACGTGAGCTAAGAAGGAAATAAAAAGGGGTGAGCTATACAGCGGGTATGACATTGGAATGGGTTGCGACAAATGCAATTAACGCTTTTGTGCACTAATCAACTGGTGCCGTGCCGCCTTCAAGTCAACGCTTTTGTTGTCCATCAATTTTAATTATGTTCGGGTTAATGAATTTTATTGCATCTCCATGGCAGTCTGTGTTCTTTTGTTTCCATTTTTTTTCGCCCTGCGTTTTATTATAATTAATATTCAGCTATTTGCCAGGGGAAATGTTCTCAGCAAATGCACATTCCTGAAGTATTAAATATTTCTTAGCTGAAGTTGATTTATTTCTTACAAATGCTGATGAATGCTAGATTTGACCTCTTTTCTCTGGCACATCTCCAAAAGCATTTAACATCCCACTTTTAAGCCCATTGAATGGTCACAACTTTGAACGGCCTTTTATAAAGTTTAATTTGAAATCAAGTTTTTTCCACTCTTGCATTGAAGCGTGAGAATGCAATTTTCACCTTTCAACTGTGGGGAATTCCACTTCTCCGTATTCCACTTCCCCACCATTACGCAATCACGCACAAAAGGGATTCGATTGCAAAGGATTGGGGCGAATAAAATAGGGGAAAAATATCATTGCTGAATGATTGTTGGCGGAATCGGGCAAAATGTTATTAAAACCTGAAGATTTCTTCACGTAGATAATTTCGTATATAAATTTGCATTTAAATGCGTATTAAATCGCACAGAAAATGCATCCAGAGAGAGAGAGAGGGAGAGCGAGTGTGTGTGTGTGTGTGTGGAAGGAGATAGATGATGTTACGTATATGTAGATGTATTCGAACGTGTGTTGGGTAAAAGATTAAACGCATGCTTTGCTCTGCATAATTGTTGCATAATGAACTGAAGGATATGAAGGATGTGCTGCTGGCCAAGCGTATGCTCAGACCCGGAACGCAGACACCAGACCATACCACACCCACATGTCTGAGTGGATATTTATATGCTTTTGTAGTTGACCAGGGAGAAGCCAGCAGCAGCAGCAGCAGGCAGCCAGGAGCATACCGAGCCATGAGTGGATCATTGGCAGAAAAGGGCAGTAAACAAAAATTCCCCAGCGACGTTAATTAAATTGCATTGCATATGCAAGATGGCTGCATTTTAATTGGATCGGATTTAAGAATAATGCCCAAAGTCATCAGGATGCGTGCTTGGACCTGGCCGCTGGCTGGCCCATTTCCCCTCCCAACGGGGATGATGGCACGCATTATGCACCTCCAATACCATCCGCAGAGCCAGTCACCAGTATCCAGTATCCAGTATCCAGTAGCTACTTCCAGCACAGCACAGCCCAGACCAGCCCAGGCCAGCCCTCACCTCTGGCATTAAGTTCATGAGCAAAGTTTTGCCTCTGGAGCCAGAGACAATGGCCAAAGAGGATGCGATGGCAAAAGTCAACTCCATCTTGCCTTACGAAAAGAAATACTGGCAAATATACACTGAGCAACAAAAAGCACACAATCAAATCCAATTTAGAGATAAAAAGTTCTAATTCTTAGAGTGAAAATACTCACACTGATTCCATTTTTCTCCGAGTGTACGAATGAGAGCAGGAAGCGAGGAAGAGAAACTTTTTTGATTAGCTTCATCATTGCGCCGCTGAGAGTTTACCATTGGGATCTTTGGATCAGCAACTCGCTCTAACAAACCAATAATAATTTCCGGCAGCAGGAGCCAAAGCATCTCCGCCAGCTGCAAATGCAACTTGGGAATAGTCAGGGATATACTCGCACTGGTACTCTTACTTGGAGTGAGATTGCAGGGATGGGGGGGGCAGGCAGTCCTGCGGATGTTCGACTGATAGTGAGACAAACAAATTGAATTGGCGCTCCCCACTGCCTGTGGCCTAATGCAGTTATGTAAGCGAAGCAGTTCGAGTTAGTTCAGAGTGAAAAATGTAAATAGTATCGGACAGTGGATAAGCCATTGATTTAAAAACCAATTTTAATCTCAAATATTATTCAAACTTTTGCTATTATTTATTGACATTAAAACAGGGAAAGAAAATAACATTGCGACAAAGGCATGCCTAGTAATTCCATTTAATATTATTCAGCATAAAGTACCAATATACCCCACGAGTACCCTGGAGACTGCAAAGTGATAATATTCGAACAAAAAACCAATATACAGATGCAATTGTTAATTTTATTATGAGCACACATTGTTTGCTTCGAGCACACACTCAAATACTCGTACATATGCACATAAACAGGGAATAAATATGTTTATATGTGCGTTTATATGGGGGGTAAATGCATTGGTCACTCATTTACGGTGGTTGGTTGTGGGAAAGGGATTAACGCGCGGCTTAAATCGCAGTCAATTTACTGCCCCGCGGGCCTAGCCAACGAATTTGCATTTCCAACTTGTAAACAAATCGAAAAGCAATTAAATTATTTAAATAAAAACAACATCGGCGATGTGCGGGCCAGGGCGGCAGGGACCGCAGCAGGACGAAGCGAACAAGCCTCCCCAAGCATAATGATGAAAATTGTGAATTAATAATTATGCACTCGCCGTGTCGAACAATGGGGAGCCTGGCGCCTGCAGCAGGTCGTGCTGCATTATATATGCTAATTTGTGGCTAAACCCATAACCACTGAGCCGAAGTTCGAACAGGAGCCCGATCACAGAGAGTGCCACACGGCACAGGACACACATGTCAATAACACTCACACGCCCAGTTGACCAAATCGACGATGGGTCCGGTCCGAACGAGAAGACTCGCAAGCATTATGAAAACGAAGCACGCACTGCCCACCACAGTTGGACATCCATAATCCTTATCAATTGTATTACTTCCGGTCAATACCAATACTAAACACTGACATATCCTATTAATTTCATAAGCAATTGAGTGCAAAACTGTAAAGCGCACAAGAAGGAAGCACACGAAGACGAAGACGAAGGCGAAGGCGAAGGACTGCCGCTTGCCCTGTATGTACGTGACTCTTTTTGATACGAATGAGCGCACTCAGAGGACATTGGCTTGATGGAAGGACCAGCAGCAGCAGCAGCAGCAGAACCACTCTCCGTTCTGCAAAATGTTCGCATTGTTCACGTTCCAGCTCGTGCTCGTGCCCCAGCTTCTGCTCCTGGTCCTGCTACTGCTGCCCATGCCACAATCTGATTGTACATTTCGCGAGATTACGGCAAACTCTCATTATTAGAAAACGGAAGCCCGGAAATGAAGTGCCGCAATAGCCCCGTCTGCCTCTCTCTCTCTCGCTCTCTCTTGCCATCTCTCTGTTGCTATCTCGATTTCTTGTGCTTCTCATATCAATAACTAAGCAAATTGTTTGCCAAACGCCAGCATCCAAGGCACATGCTTTAAATTCCACTCTTTGCTGCCGCCTGCCGCCTGCCACTGCCACAGCCGCTGCTCCACTGTCCTCCACGGGTCGGTCGACGTCGACTGTCCTCTCCTCTCCGCGTCGGACATGCTGCTAATGTTATTTTAGGAGAACTTTTTTAATCTGCCCCTGCTGGCGCGGCCGCGCTGCTGCTGCTGACAGAACCAATTAAGCGCAACCAAATACACCGAGAGAAACAATAGCCAAAAATCGAATGCTGAGCATTTAACGACTGCACAAATACCGCAGAGATAACCGAGGATACTTTGACGAGTTAAACCAAGTGTGCCTCAGTATTTCTCTGAACTTTTTTGGCTATTAAAATCTCTCAAAGTTTCATTTTTCGCACAGCAGACGCTAAGATTGGAGCTAAGACTCCGCGAGTCCAATCTACCCTCAATTGGTTTTGGGCAGGGGTACCAATATACGAAACAAGGTTGAAAAATTTCAACAATTTCCAAAAAGGTTTGAAAGGGAGAGGAGTTTGAGAGGGGGGTGCTGGGCGGAGCGGGGCAGTGGCTAGAGTTCTGCTTGCTGTCCGCCGCAATCAGCGACTCAACCGGACCCTCTCAATGTGTGTGTGTGTGTGTGTGTGTGTGCTGGCCATGTTGTAAAACGTCAAAAGCGTTAAACGTAATTGAGCTGCGCGCACAAATACAAATAAATAAATGCCGCTGCAGAGCGGAGCAGGAGCAGGAGCAGGAGCAGGGCCAAAAGCAGAGTGGAGTCGTGGGAAGCGAGACAGAATTGTCTGCTGACGATGGCGAGTGCTGAAAAGTTGAAATGTTATTTGAAATGTTGCAACCAGTCAGGCAACTGTAGCAGCAGCAGCGGCAGCGGCAGCATCACCAACAACCAACAACAACACCACCGACAGCAACAAAGGGCCACAGCGCCATGTACCAAAAATTGGTATTTAATTTTCAACTCAACTTGCAGTCCACAGGGAAAAACGCAGTTGCTCGCTTCACGTTTGCCTGGCCAGAGCAATTTGCCGCATTCCAAACACACACATACACATACACACACACACACACACAACACAACACACACATAGCCGAACATGCATAAAAGATCTGGGGGGAAAGAGCAGCAGAGCAGAGCAGAGCAAAAAACAAGAAAAAAGGAAACTGGAGCTAGGACTCCTACGGGAACGAAGCTCTAGATACCCTGGCAATTTGATTTGATTTGTGCAGAGTTTCTCCAGCAATCATACATAAAATGAGTTCAGAGATCAGACATTAGCGGATCTTGCTTCTGTTTGTGGTATATTTAACTCTATGATAGAAGACTCCGCTCTGTGGGCAATACCCATTGGATGGGTGAACGGAACACGCACAAAACAAAAGATTTTTCCACTGAAACTTTTACCAGTTGTCTGTCTGTGTCTAGTGAAATTTCCTGTGTTGTTTTTTCATATTTTTCCCTGCCTTATTTTCATTTGACAGCCGCCAGAGCGGGGCATTGATGGCGGAAGATGGAGGGCAGAACGGTTGGGTAAGATATATAATTCGGGCGATGGGCTAATCATGTATGCAAAAAGCTCATACATTTTCGATTAGCCAGCGTTTAATCAGATTCGACAACAGATTTCGCACAATTTTGTTATCCCAGTTGGGTCTGGGTGGTGCCCCGTCGGGGCTGACTAAACCAACGATCAAATTGATTAAGAACATGTTGATTAAATAAAGACAGATGCTTGCCTGCCTCACCCATGAAAATAATGCATAAATTATACCCCGAAGAAATGTACAATCCTTGCGCAATCCCTCCGCTTAGTCTCTCTCGGACATAACTTATCACATTTCCCCATTTAAATTTAGACAGCACACACACACACACACACACACACACATTCAGGAGGAAGACACATGCTTGCGCAGGGCAGCTTATTTAATTAAATATAAATCGCTGTGCTGGCACACATAAATTGTAAACAAAACAAATAGCAGTTTGGGCAACTAAAAGAGACAGAAGCGGAAATACTCTTCGCAAATTGAATATTGCATAAGGTATTAGCGGATCTAATAGCAGAAGTTTTAAAGCAGCTATAACTGCCATAACTACCCTTTCTTCAACTTAGAGTGCACTGTCAGTCTGCTTGTTGTCTTCCTTCCATTTGGTGCTAAATAAATAAGAGAGCATCTTTAGCATTCACTCTCTCGCACACACTACAATAAAGCAATACAACAATTAATCATTACGTTAAAGCAACTGCTCCAGCTCCAGTTCCACTTCAGTTCCATCTTAATTTCAGATCCATGTCAAATAAATTCAGATTTAAAGGCACACACAAGCAGACACACGCAGAGAAGCGCAGCCTGTCGCCGGCACCTGTGGACCTCTTGAATGGATCTAACCTTAGTCCTGGTTGGATAATCCTTTGCCTGCTTTATGTATTTTGTTTCGGTTTAGTCCATATTTATTCATTATTTATTGTGTAGTCCATAATCAATCAATATGCTGCTTGATTTGATTATTGCTCTGCCATGATTGTTGATGTCCTCACCCTAGTCTCGTTCTCGTTCCCGTTCTCGTTCTCGGGCTGTAAGCTGTCGTCGCCCTTTTTGAATGAAGAGTAGTCCTTGGTGCCTCTGATCCTACCCCTGCCACTGCTCCTGCTGACTGATGCTCCATCTCCTTCTGCTCCTGGTAATTCGCGTTAGTCGCTCCAGCAATTTATATCAATACAAATCCAATCGCTGGCATACCCAGTGCGTCCTTCATTTCTGCCTCCCATCCCGCTGCATGAGCTGCTGATTTGATGTTTTTTTTTTCCCTTTCCCTTTTCCTTTTTTTCTTTTTGTCTTTGATTGAGCTTGTTATGTGCTATCTACACACCATTCCCACTTCTACACCCAGTCCCAGTCCCAACCCCAATGCCAATCGGCCCCTCACTGTATTTGTCTATCGTAACTGCAGCATTTGCCCTCAGTCATGGTCGCACCACGCCCTCCATTTCGGCTGCCCCACCACCATCAGCAGCCCCAGCCTCAGTCCCATAATCATCATCATCGCCATCTTCATTGAAGTCACTTCAATGATTTTTCTGTATACATTTCTGTGTGTATCGCGAAGAGCTTTACGCTTCTGATTTGTTTCGACCTCTCAGCCGATACCACTCCGGCCTAAGAACCAGCTCCATAACCACTGACTGTACCTCATTCCACATGTCTGGCAGCGGTATAAAAATTTAAATGTCACGTGCCTTTCATCAAGCAGCACGAAAAGACTCCTGACGCTAGGTGCCGGTGGTGCGAGAGAGGGAGCGCCCTGACCTCAACATTTAGGGGGCTGTCAATATTTGCTATTGATTTTGCCATAATAACATTCCCAGAGCGTCGATAAATTTTCAAATAACGCGTTTTACCTTCCGGGTCGCTCTGGGACCTGCCCCGCTCCAACCAGCCCTCATGCCAACACTGTGTACCCATAAATCGGAGTTGCATGCCTCGAGGCAAGGCAGTGATACAGCAGGGGCACAGGGCGGCGAGACCCTGTGTTACCAAGAAGAACAGTCAACAATTGTAAGTGCACATTAGTGATATAATTATTGCACTTATTCTGATGGCTGCTTGCAAAGTTTCGAGCAAAAGGTTGAAAGCAGATTGCCGGATGGGAGACGTTGCAAGAACTTTGTGCATTTGAAAGGGTTGCAAGCTAATGGACCTAAATGGGTTTTGATTTTAAGCAGGCACTAAAGACTATTAAAGAATCAATTAAAGAGTAAAAATATACGATCTTAATACAAATAAGATTCCATTCCAAATCGACAAATAAAACAGATTGAAGGCAGTTCTTTTTTAGCATGTTGATGTGGTCTGAGAGAGACCTTTAAAAGTTTTACGATTAACAAAGTTGTTGCTTATTTTGATGGTTTGGTCAAAGAACCAGATTCCCAGCCTGTGGCAGGGAATTGCCAATAGAAGTGCATGTTCCCCAAGTGGGTTTTGTGTGCACAAACCGGGACGCGATGTGCTGCGATGTGATGCGATGTGATGCGATGGGTTGTGACGCTGTCGTGGCAACTTTTAATCGGCTCTGTGTCGCACACAGAGGCAATCCTCGCCTGCCGTTTACGTTCCTGATGCTTGTCATCAGAACATTTGCATACGGCCATCAGTCATGGGCCCCGAGACGCAGCACATGAGGACACCGCCGAGGTCTCCGGTCTCAGGCAGGAAGGAAGGAAGACTCGTCTGCACTAGCACGTGTATGTCGCGGGATCCCAGCCTTCGGCTGGAGCTCTGCTTCCGTGCACATTCGTCTTGTAAACATGGAGTTAAGCGCCATTAATTTACCACCCACTTGAGGCTTCCACCTTACACCTTCCACCTTCCACCTTCCAACTCCACCTCCGCTCATCACGCATTTGCATTGCGTTAAAATCACTTTGCTCGTTGTATTAGTGCCTCCTTTTGCCGGGGTTTTCACCACCCACTCCCAAAACTCTGCCATTTTCCGTCGGCACGTTCGGTGCAAATTTTTTGTAGCGACGAAAAGTTTTTCCTTTTGATTTCTGCTTTTTACGAGCAGCCCTGGCAGGCGAATCCTTAAGTGAATTTCAGCATGTGCAGCTTACGCACTTGCCACATCGCCAACCACCCAGGGACCAGGGACCAGGGCCTCTCTGCCTCTGAAAACGTGTGATTTACGCAATGCCATGGAACTTTTAATTTAATTCACTTTGATGCGATTATTTCTCGCTTTTAAAATAATTACAATACGTGGCGGCGTATGCGTAATAACTTTGTGCTCCACCTATTAGCGAGCTCTAAAAAAAGGAGCAGGAAGGCAAAAAACTCTCCACGAAGAAAGCAAACAGCAAAGAATTCAATAAACGAGTAACCGGATCACAGCGTACCCTCTGGACACGAAAATCTGTTCATTCGAAATGAAATCCCACAGCCGTGGGTGATCGATTGATTTGTGTAGCCTTTTCCTTGTTCCAAAGATGTTCTCTGACTCTGGACTCTTTCACAGAACTATGAGTATACCCAGCATACCCAGGGTACTGTGCGATTACCGTGTAGAAAGAAACCCAAAGGTGGATAACAAGGATAAACTGTGTGGAGCTGTGTGCTGTGTGCACCTGTCTCAAGGGGCTGACCAATGTTGATCCCTATTAGTGGCACAAACAATTTGAAGCTCCGCCCCTCAGTCGCAGTCGCAATCCCAAGGATATGTGCAGATGTTATCTGCCTCCAAGGATGGGGATGAGTGTGTGGGACTGCAACCAGTTGCCAGACTTTTTACAGAGTGTGCGTGTGCGTGTATGTTCCTGCCATTGTCCACTCGGCTTAACCGCAAATCCTTTTTAACATATAAAAAGTTACGTTTGCTCCTAGATGTTGTCTGTCTGTCTGGGTTGGGAAGGGAAGGGAAGGGAAGCCTCCTCGTCTCACACTCTCAGGGTCGGGTGTGTGTATTCCCATAGTTGTTGTCAACACCATTTTATCCATGGCGTTGCGTGGCCATCAGGCCATGTCCTGGCTTGGATCTCGTTCCTGCTGCTGGCCCTGGTCCTGCGTTATCCTGTGTGCGTTGCGTTCAATTGAATTTGCGATATGTGAATATTTAAGCACTGCGCTGGGACCCTCAACCGGAGAGGGTCTCCAACTCTGTCTACGTCTCCGTCTCCGTCTCCGTCTCAGCCTTCGCTTTCAACTCCAACTCCAACTACAACTCCAAGCTCATGTTGTTTGTTTGCTTGTATCTACATAACTATCATTGCTTTTGTGCTTCCCCTTTCCCCACACCACACACTGCAGTCTGGGTAAGTGTGTGATTGAATTTTTATTGCATGATAAAGGCGAATGCCAGGTGGAACCGAAGCCACAGCCACAGCCACAGCCACAGCCATGGCCAGAGCCAAAGTCCCTGCTAAAGGAAGCTTCTAGACAGCCCAGCTGGACATGCATTGTTAACATTGTAAAATATTTGTATTCAAGATTTCTGCTAACCACTGGCAAAGTTTATTGATTCCTTATCCATATATAACCCGCACTTAGCAAACGCTTTCTCCCTCCCTCTGTCTCTCTGTCTCTCTGTCTCTCACTCTCCATCTCTCTCTTAGTGTCTCTTAGCTGTCGGACACTTCGACTGACAACATTTGCAAAATGACACACGGAGAATGGACAGGAAACGAAGTCTACGAATGAAAATGGAGCGCAGCAAGAGCGAGAAGCTAGGGAATGAGCAAGTGGAAAGATGTCAAGGCGACTGTGATTTCAAATGCTCCTGAATTGGATGCACGATAAATCGTTGGGGTATACCGGTTGTGAAATTTTATGATTTTACTGGGAAAACAAATAGGTTTGTGTGTGTTTCCAGTACAGGTTAATCTCTCTGGGCGAACGATACAATTCACATAATTAAATTTACTCTCCATAAATGTATTTTGCTTAGTTTCTCCATCATCGCAGAGCATTGCCCATTCGACTATTATGCATTTTCGATCACACTTTCTATCGCTTCCCACTTGTTATTTATTATACTTAAAATTTGGCTGGCTTTTATTTGCTGTTGTTTTGTGGCTCCTCCTACTTCGTCTTTTGATAACAACCGAAGTCAATTTTGGCGAAAACTTTTTAGAAAATTGAACAGAATTTACAGGCTCATCGACAACCCACTGACGGGGTATTGACGAATGGAATGATTGAAGTGGGGAACGGGCGGGGAACAGTAATGGGGGGCAGGCGCATGGGAGGGGAGTGTGTCGTCTACCCGCATGACCGAAAAAGGGACATTCGCCGAGACGCGCTTCTTGGTTTATGTTCACGTTTATGTTTATCCTCGCATGCGTGTGTGTGTGTGTGTGTGTGTCTGTGCTAAGGTTTTACTGTCTGTGATTTGATGTTTACAATAGCAAAGGATGCGACTGATATGCCCAGACGATGGCCAAGACATTTAAGCCAGAACCAGAGACAGAGCTTCCGAGCAAGAGCTAGAGCCAGAGCCAGAGCCAGAGGTTCAGGGCCATGGCCATGGCCGTAGAGAGCGGCAGCAACACAGCAGCACAGCAAGTGATTTCAATAAATTTGATGGTTTTCCATTTGCAACCCAAACTCAATCGTCTATTCGCAGTAAAAAATTTCGAATTACGCATGCCAGAGGCGGGTGCGTACTCAAAGCAGTTGGCGGGATGGAGAGGGGCATTGGGGATCGGGGATATATCCGGGATGAGTAAAAATAGAAGTGGGAGGCGCTCAAATGACTAATACAACGAAAGTTATTGACATGGCAGCGGCTTTGCCCCCGACGAGGGTAACACATCTTCTCACTCTCTCTCTCTCTCTCTCTGTAGCGCTGTCTCTATCTCAAAGGCACACATCTATACACACATATATTTGGATATAAAGTAGGAAAAGAGAGAAGCAGAAGAAGCATCGTGTGAAGGCAAGACAAGGAAAAGTTTCGGGGGGGGGGAGGGTGTAGGGCTGCGTATAACTTCAAAATGACTGCTTTATGTAAATCCCACGGATAACGTTTTGCAAATTGAATTTTTAGCATTCTATTTTATTTATTTTCGCTTTTTCGAGAGAGTGAAAAGGGGGCACGACTGTCACCAGTAGTCCTTTGGCGGTCGCCGCAATTCGCATCCACATCCGTATCCGGTTCTATCGACCCGCCCTTTAACAGCGGCCTCCCAAAAACCCATAGACACTTTGCGTTCTTTACTGTAGTTGCATGACAGTTAAGCTGCCAGGATAAGCAGCAGCAGCAGTAGCAGCCCTAGCAGTGGCAGACCGAGCGAACCTCAGCCCAACACACAAATCCAAAACGAAACCAAAACCCAAACCGAGAATTCCACCATCGGAGAACCCAAATCGAGACCAACTGTCAGACATATTAGCATGTAGGCATAGACATGTTAGCTTTGCATCGACAGAGATAGAGAGAGAGAGAGAGAGAGAGACTCGTACCGAGAACCGTATCGACTTCCCGCCCCAAATCGAATGCATAGAAAGGATTTCCCAACGTTGATATGTCGTGATGAGGGGCTCGTTCTGTGGGGGAATGAAGCGATTGCCTGTCTGGCCCTCATGCATGTCAAAATGGATCAGCCTTGGACAGTGTGATACCCATCCACATTCTCAGCATCGAGGCAGAACTTTGCTTTGTGACGGCGGGCGACGTCTGCTGTGATTATTGAGCCAACAAATACTTCATTTAAATATTGGATATTTATTCTTTCATCTTTATACGAGTAATGGGAGGTTTCTCTTTTCTCTTTTAGCTAAATGGTTCGAGTCCTACCAAGGGTTTCTGCTCATTAATTTTTCACATTACACAGAAATCCTCACAGTGAAAAAAAGGCGAGTGCCT
Organism: Drosophila guanche; assembly: GCF_900245975.1. Taxonomy (NCBI): domain Eukaryota; kingdom Metazoa; phylum Arthropoda; class Insecta; order Diptera; family Drosophilidae; genus Drosophila; species Drosophila guanche. The sequence continues at coordinate 4,123,346 of NW_022995748.1, forward strand.
GCATGCCACTCGTAATTTGAGCAAATTATAGTCTGATTAAGTTAATTAAAATTTAATTGATCACAATCATGGCATTCCTCCAATTCCAATTTGTATTTCAAAGTGTCTGACGACCTTCAACTACGTGGAATTATGCACAAAAATTCAATTGAAAGTTTTCTTTTGTAAGTCGCGGAATGAGTTATAAATGTTGATGTTGGGTAGAAGACTTTGAAACATTTCATTTACTTTATTAACAAATTGCCAGTCTCTGACTCTCTCTGTGTTAATTTCTGTGTATGCTTATCTATCTCATTATCGTTTTGAAGTAGGCTTCGTGTGTTATACAACCTTGGGCGAGGTATTTACATTTTTCAGGTCAAGAGTCCGACACGAACCCTGTAAATACTTTGAAATGTTTTTGTCCGTTTGGCTGTCAGCTCATTCGGTTGGGTTTGAAGTAGAAATAATTATATAAAATAGAAAATATTATAGGATATAAATCACCGACAACAATCAAGTTTACCTTAATTCTTACAGGGTATTTCTGGCTTCGACTACCTAATTTTCCTGCTAGTTTTTATTTTAATGTTGGCTATTGGTTTTTCTTTGTTTTCTGCTATTTTTTATTGTTGGAACCAACCTATCAATTAGGTTTCTGTACGTTTTTCCAGATTATTTCGATTGTCATCATTTGTAATCGTTGTAATTTGTTGTTGTTGTTGATTGTTGTTCTTGATTGTTGTTGTTGATTTCGCTGTTGCTCGCATTTCGTGTCAAATCAATTTGTTGTTGATTCTTGTCGGACCATTGTCGATGTCGTTGTGTTGTCATTTGGCATTCGGCCTAATGAGTTTTGTGATTTTTCATTTATTCATTAAATTTTTTAATTAGTCCCTGCATTTGTTGGTGTTTTGTTACTGAATGTTGGATGTTGTTCTGTGTGTGCATGTTAACAGTGAGGCCGAAACAAATGTTGTAATTGAAAAATAAATGAGGCAATCAACTTGCTGACCTGCCCTGTCGCCACGCGAACGTGAATATTTTTCAGCTATTGACCCATGCTGGCGAGCAGAGTGTGTTAACACTCTACTCTGATATTTCCCCACTCTCAACGCCTCTCGACTTTTGCCCATTCCGCACTCTCTCCTGCTGGGCAAACACATCAAAAATTACACTCGCGACACTCGGGGCCTTGGGCAAAAGGTAATTATGGCCCTGGTGGGACCCTGAACACTGTGCACACTGGTCGACTGGTGGACTGGTGAACTGGTGGACTGCTCCATTCCGGCTCAATTTTTGTGCTCAGCCATTTTTGATTGTAATTGTTGTCGATTGTCATTACAGTTGCTAGCGTTTGGCATTGGCATTTACTCTTTCGGTGGAGCATTGCGATTAGTTGTTGGCTTTTGCAATGCAGAAAAGATCTTAATCGCAGCTGCTTTTGCCTACAACAAATTCCCATTCAAATTTCGAACCAACTTTGAAGTTACCCTCGAAGTACCTTCAAGGGTATCCGCTACTTCGGTCTCCAGAGATTACCTTGCTCCCGGTTCGTTGCTGGATTTTGGTTGCCTGATTTTTGCTCTATCCCCGACTCCACTCTACCCTCCTGGCCCTCTGGCATTGTTGCGGCAGTTTTGTTGCGCGGTTTGTAGCGCGGTTTGTTTGTTGGCAGCGTCGCATTGCCGCCGCCTGTCAACACAATGGTTGTTGTTGTTGCTGCTGCTGTTGGTCCTATTGGTGTATTCTGTTGCTGCCACATGCCACAACCGCAGCCAGGAGCTGAGCGCACAAGAGCTATATCAGAAATTTTGCGTTGCCTTTTTTGCGCTGCTGTTGTTGTTGTTGCTGTAAAATTAACGCGAATTGAGTTGTAGGCCCGGGACAAGTTTCCATTGACCAGGTACAGATTTATACGGCCAATAGAATTTCGATCGACAAGGCTTTTGTTGTTGCGGTGTTTGTGTGGTGCTCGCTGGCCACCATATCCCAAAACCCGGCCAAAGACCGCAATTGGCATTTGCTTCAATATGTTCCGCTTAATGTTCTGCATAATTTGCAATGGTTTAAATTCCTCGCTTTGATTTTCGATGGCCAATTGATGGATAACAAGGTGCAATAATTGGACTGAAGCCAGGTATACAATTTGATGAACAAATATAAACCTTTTTACACCTCCAATGTGAAAGTGAAATGGGAATTTCCATTGAAGTTAATTCCCGACAGATTTCTTTTGCCTTTGCCTTGTGTATGCCTCAGATTTTCCAACGGATTTGAAGCCAGTTATATTTTTTGTTCGTTTACATAAAGGAAAGCGAAGCCTTTGGCCCAATGGCAGCAGCTAACCAAGAGGCAACACCTTCGCTTTGGCTGCCAAGTTGTTGGGCGTTTTTCGAAAAAGATTTTGAGAATTTTGGGCACGTTCGCGACGTTCAAAAGAGATTAAAAGCGTATAATTGTCGCCTTAGCAACGATGCGAAAGGAGGCAGGGACAGTGGCAAAGAGGGAGCATGTCTTGGGGAGGGTTGGGGTTGGGGGAAGTTGTGCAAAGTTTTAGCTTTGGCTGCTGGTCTGGTTCGCTCTGGTTCGCTCTTGTTCTGGCTCTGGGGCTGTCGGGCATGATTTAGGCAAAGTGCTTCGAGGCCTTCACTTCACTTGTGCCTGCGGCGCCTCAGCGAGCAAATTTAATTTCCGTGACAGAAATAAGTTTTGCGCTCAAATGCACAAGGCTGACGCTGAGACTGAGGCTGAGGCTGAGGCTGAGGCAGGGACAGGCCCCCCCCCAATCTACACTCTGCCACTTTTGCCACCCATGACAGGGCGTGCGTGGCCAGTTTTTCTTGGATTTTTCTCGCTTTTCCCTGCCACTCTTTCTGCTTTTGCCTCTTGCTGATGAAGAAGTTGCAGAGGAAGCCTCGGGGATTGCTGGCTTGACTTTTATTAAAAGCTCATTAAGCCTGTGCGAAAGTTTTGTGCCCCGCTTTAGTTGATCAATCTGTGCCGCCCGCTGATGGAGATAAGTTGGCCAGGCGTCATCCACAAATAAATCCATCCAGGTCCAGACTCTCGAAGCATCTCGTCCGAGCCGAACCGCTGCTGCCTTTGCGTTTGCTCATCATTATGCTCTGCGGCATTGAGGTGACGTTTGCTGATGGTGACATCATCATTATGGCGTTAGTAAAAGTAGTTGCCAGAGGTGTGAGCGACATCTCTCTTTTCCTCTCTCTCTGTGTGTGTCTTTCTCAAGGTGAAGTCCCGACGTCCTGACGTGACGTGACGTGACGTGACGACGAAAACGAAAACGTAGCAGCCAAAGGCAGCCAATTTTTCAGACGCAGCTGAAGCAAATCTACAGCCAGCCAAAAGGAGAAGTAAGAAAAATTGTGCGGTCCCAGCAAAATAAAAAATAAAAAAAAACATTAGCTGTAAGAGTCATTCCAGAAGCCGAAGCTTTAGATATACTTCGAAATTCATGATGTGTGGAAAAGATATCTGGCTTTGGGTGTTCCGATTTGAGTCCAGATATCACAAATCTTTTGTAAATTTAAGCTGCACCTTGACTCTGATGGGTTTTGAAATGCTGTAACTATCCATAAAAGAAGAGCAACATCATCTGCGAGGGTATTTGCGACATCGCAACAGAGAAAGGAGCAAAGAAAAATGCTCTCTGGCTGCGTGCTGCTGGATTTTAGGGGGGGGGGGGGGGGTGTGGAAAGGAGCGGTTGCCAAGGTCCTTTGGCCTGGCCCCAGACCGGCCCTTTGTTAGTTACCTTTTTGCGTCTTTTGCTCAAATCAAAATGGCAGCTCAACGCGTTTCCTTTTGCTGGCCCCGCTCTCAAGTGATTTACTTTGAAGGCGACTCGAACGACTCGGACGCCTTGGACGCCTTGGACGACAAGGACGACTCCTTTAGTCGCCTTACTTGGCATTCATGACCAGAACCGGGGACCCTGTGCCCGTGCCCGTGCCTGTGCCTGTGCCTCGCCGGAGCAGCAACCTCTCTGTGTCTCCTTTCACAAATTGGATATTTCAGCGGGTCCAGTGTTGGGGTACGGTACTTCGCTTCGCTTTGCTTCGCTCGTGCGCAAAAATTTGCAGTCCTTCTGCACAGAACTTTTGCCCCACCGTTCACATGTGGCATGTGGCAAGCGGCAAGTGGCAAGCAGCAAGTGGCGTGTGGCCACAAATTAACTGCAAAAAAATAAAGGAAGGAGCGCACGAAAAGAAATCATAATATAGACATGGTCAGCACAAAAAATGAGCCAACAGCAACAGAATAAAGTCCTCAGCTTCGTCTTTATCAACGCCTTGTCGTGGTCGGGTGAGAAATTCCTCAAATGTTTTTTACCATATTTTATTTGCTGAGGAGTAGAAGGAATGAAAGTTGCAGTCGGAACGGGATTTGAATTTGTACTATTGGCAGATCCATTTACTTTCCATTTTAATTGACTAAATGAGGTAAAAGGTAAATTAAAGTCGTTTCCAGAATTTCTTCGTGTGGGTTGCTTCATTTTTGAATTCCATTTAAAATTTTCTAAAGGCAGAACATCAATCTTGCCACTGAATGACTGACAGAAGCTGTTGTATATGGGCCTGCCTTTGGCCCAAGTCGGGGTTGGTGGAAACTTTCCTTTGGGGCATGGGGAGTGGCGTGGAGTGGCATGACAGTGGCTTGGCCTGGCATTTCCAGCCAGCTGAGTGAAAGAAAGAGAGGAAGTGTCAGGCAGTTGGTGAAACAAGATTGTGACTCATTAAATTACATTGCAAATGTCATTGTAAAGTGAGTCAAATGCGAAGTAGAAGTGGCTGTGAGAGGTAGAGCCATCAGTGGCAGGCTCGACTGGCAGGCCATGGGGATGCCTCTCTCTCCCATTCTCACCCTCTCACCCTCTTTCTCTCTGCTGCTGTTGCCATTGCCGTTGTTGTGCGTATAAGCAACATTCATTTATTTATATATTACTTTGCCTTGCTGTTGGTCCACTCCTCCACCGCTCTTGCAGCACTTCTCTGCTCCTTTTCCTGTTCCTGGCCTGCTCCGCCTCCTCTTCTGGCAGCAATTTAAAATGATAATTTACACAAATGCGTTTAAATAAATAAAACGCACCGAACGCAAAGTACGAACGAAGCTCAACTCCTGCCCACGGCCTCCTCTTTGCCCCTCCCGATCTGGCCCTTTCTTAGGTGTTCGTCGCCTACAATTGTCCTTAAATCACGCGTAATGAAGTTGTCCTTGTTTGTTGTTGTTTTTGCTACCACTACTGTGCAATATATTGCTCGTATTTTGGTTGGTTTCTTGCTGGTCCACTCGTATTGTTTTTGCATTTTATCGCAGCGCATTTATTTTTGCATTTCAAAGTTGCTTTTGAGGCAATTGGACCAAGCCATTAAAAGCAGCCACAGGCCACAGGGCAGGCGGCAAAGACAGATAGGGGAAGCAGAGCAGTAGCAGTTGGATGGGCAGGAGTGGATTGGAGTGGACTGGCCTGACAGAGTGAAGGACGGACAAGGTGTCAAGTCTTTCACATAAACAGACTACTGGCGGAATTAAATAAAGAATAGAAATTGCAATTTGTTTAATTGCAAAACAGTTGAAGAATTCAACTACTTTTAACCATTTCCCGATGACAATCTAATAATGTGCTTCACTGGAAAAGAGTTACGTAAGGAATTGTAATTGATGTTGTTTAAGCGAAACTTTAGCAGCAGTTTAGCAATCCGATCTGAAGGCAATTTCAAATTGAAATTGAAATTCACTTTTGCAACGACAAAATCAACTGTATTTCGGTCAAAGAGAATTCCTCGACATTTGACATTCGAGTTGAACTTGCTCCTCCCGCCACTCCCGCAAGTGGAAAGTTTTCCGTGCTCTTTCTTTGTCGGGGAGGACTGCAGTGCAGCACTTTTAGCCAATTCCGAGTTAAACGATTGCCATTTGTCATTCGGCCACCTGGGTGACCTCCGACTCGGACAACCCCGTAACCCTGGCCAACACAACCCCAAGGAACGCTCCTCATCAGGCAAACAAATGTCCAAAGTTATCTCTGTCTCGTTCTGCCGCTGGTGGCGGTGGTGGTGGTGCCCCTGGTGAACGCCCCACAGTTTTGGCCCCAAATGCGTGTGCAGTGTGCCACGCCTCCAGTGAAGGAACCTGCCCTCTGCCGCCAACCGAACTTCCCACATTCGAGGCTGGCAAAATGGGAAAAATACATGTTTACAGCGCGCAAAGCCAACGGTAAACGTAAACAGACATTAACTTTGGTCGCATACAATATTTTTCACTCAAGGCTGTGCCCAGCGAAGCCCCCCAGCCCCCCAAGCCGCTGGGTCATGACACTTGACCCATAAAAGGGAGCTGCACAAGTAACCAAAAGGAACGGCTGCATATGCATACACTCGTAGGCAAGTAGAAGGAACCCGAAGAACTCGAGCACAGAAATTCGAAATCCTTTCGGTTCTTTTACACATGTTTTCGTCGGTAACTAAACAATAATATGCAACTGCAAAATGCCACTGCTGTTGCAACAATTTTCCATTTATTTTCACCGTCAACATGTCGCAGAAGTGCAGGAAAAGTTGGGAAGCAACCGAAAAGAAAGATACCCTTCATGGAAAAGGACGCAAATAAACAGAAAACTCACAACAAAACCTTCACATTTCAGTTGCAATTAAGTTATGTACAGGGACACTTACGATGCCTCATTAAGAAATCTTTTGCTCTGCATACAAATAGTTTTGCATTGGAAAATACTTCTCTTCTTTGCCTAAATATTTGGATATTTGAAGTAGCTCTTAGTAGGGGTAACAAATTTCTGGCAAAGCAAAGAAAAGTAAACCGAATCCGTTTTGGGTAGTTGACAAAATATGAAACATGCTGGGCTGGCTTTGGGTGTTTCTTGCTTCGGGTTATTGCAAACACAAAATGTCAACCGAGGGCCATAAATTGCGTCTGTCTGGCAAATTTTCACAGCAATATTTTCCACCAGAGTTGTCGCTGTCTTCGTTGTTGTCTCACTCCAACGCCACTGTTGACATATTTGAACAACTATCCAAAGGTGAACACTGGCAAAACTTTGATTTCCCCATCCGAAAGAAGCGAGCGGAAAAATGTGAGGGAAGCAAACAACATGTGTATATAGTTTAAGTGCCCGGGATTGTCAGTTTACACCCCGGTTCCCAGTACCCAGTACCCAGTACCCATCATCCATATCCCTTTCCAGCGATCCCAGCTCGATTGCTTTTTGCGCTACGCCTGTCGCATATTTTAAATCCCCAGTTGAGTGGCAATCAAACCAGAGCCATATCCAGAACCAGCGGGAGTACGAGTAAAAGTAGCAGTACAACAACTGGAGTTAACCACCCCACCATCAGCAGGAGAAAAACCACCACCACCACCATTTACCAGCCACTGCCAATGCCACCCTTATGACCTCGACTAAAGTTCTTACCCCCTACCCACAGAATCATCCGCCTTTTTCTCAACTGCTTCTGTTGCCTTTGCTGCTGCTTTTGCTCATGCTTCTGGCTTAATTAAACAAGCGCAGCGTCACCTCAACAACGGGCAAGTGAGACTGAGACTGAGACTGAGACTGGGGAGCGGGCGAGCCACAGCCGGATGAGTTCGCCAACTTTTAAAAATGATAATAATTTGCTTTTACCCTCAGCGAGAGTTTTTCGTGACCAAGGATTGAATGCACTGCGAGAAAATGAGTTCATTTAGGAGACTGATTTTTGAGTATTTATTGTATTTATTTTATGCATTTCTCCAAGTGTACTCCATTCAGCTGAAGCTGATTTCCCTCCCAGGAGCGTGATGCCGGTGACACTTGCTCTGCGGCTGTTTTGCGCTTTGCTTCGCACCTCGAATGGCCCCGACCTGGGACTTATTGTGTGGCTCCTTGGGCCCAACAATGTCACCATCTTGTTATGGCCATAATTATATTTGCCTGTCGTTAGGACGGGGGCATTGCATCTACGATGTCTACGATGATGGCAATGGCAATGACAATGGCCACCAGACGTGGCTAATCCAGGTGGTCAGTGTCCTCTGGTTTTATTTAATTTCCATTTTCTGTCGAAAGAGGGCCACACCCGCCTCTTCTGGGAGTGTCGGGGAGGCCTTTTCAAAAGCACTTTGGCCTAAAATTGCGTTCACTCTTTGGGGTTCTCCACTCTCCACTCTCTACCCTCCACTCTCCCCTCTTCTCACCAATCTCCTCTCGAGTATCGTTCGCTTTGCTCAAGTGTCAAATCACTGCCTGATTGTTTGTGTTGTTGCTGCTGTTGCAGGACTCGTTGCACGGCCAATTGCACGTCCAAGTGGCATGGCATGGCAGCGTCAAAGACCAAGGGGGGAACAGGCAGCCGGGAAAGCCGGCTCTATGGAAATCGGGCAAATGCATGAGCCTTTTGTTGGCTGAGGAATGAAGCGTCTGTGGGGATATTTAGCACGTTCAGTACAGGTACTGGAAAGTCTTTATCCCCATCATCACCATCGCCTGGGCAACAACTGGGAGCGTTTGAAGCTCGCTTAACGCTGCGTGAGATGCACGGCTGATTGGGCTCGACAATCGCCCTTTTGCTTTAACACTTGTCAACGGGCGTTGCTGATATTTAAAAGGAACCTGTTGGAATGCAATATACAAGCCAGAGCAGCAGATGAAATTCCATTTCTATGCCTGAAATATCTGTGGGCCCAAGGACCAAATGACAAGCAAGACACCGTAATGAAAATATTCACAAAACATGCTCGAAACATTGCCCAATGTCCAAGGTCAAATTCCTTGGAATATAAAAGCTAAAAATATTTTCTAATTTAATGTCAAGACACTATTTAAAGCTGCTAAAGAGCTGGCATATCGTGCAGAGAGCTATGAAAATTATTTTCACTTTAGCTGGAACAATTACTTGGCGTTTAAATTATTTCTAGCTAAGCTTGGGAGCCACTTTCCCGGTTCTTCTCTGACGTTCATCTTAATCTATGTTTAGTTGAGCTTTCATTACCATCTAAGTGAAATTCCAAATGGATTCCTGAGTCGCTCTCATCGTCATCGTCATCGTCACCATCTCTGACGTCGTAGTCGCCGGGTTCCTCGTTCGCGCAGAGGTACACGAACGTATAAATTAAAATCCAAATGCAGGCAGCGTGAAAATTTCGTTTAAAATAGCAAAATTAAATACAGATGCACTCACATGCTAGCCAAACAATTTGCTGTGGCCAGAGAGGAGACGAACGGAGATTTCTCCCCTCTCCTTTCCATTTTTATATTTTTCTTTTGGGTATTTTTGCCTCTGCAAACAAATTTAATTTATTCGTGCAACTTTTTCATGCCGAATTTACGAGCAACTGGAGCAGGAGCAGTAGGATCTGTTGGAGCAGCAGCGGATTCCAGCTAGACGACGGAGCCGTGCAGGCCGCTCGGTGTGCCGCGGATGATTGTGTCCTTGCACATCCTGCAATCCCAGAAACTGAACCAACTCATCCTCCTACTGTCGCCCCAGCCCCACCCTTTCGGGGCCACTACCCATCTCAACCGTGTAAGCGTCATCATAGCCACGTCAATTTATTTATTTCTGGATTTCAGTTTTTAGTTTGCCGTACGTTTTTCCACAGAATATTTCGAGAGTGGGTCGTCGACAGAGGAGTGCTTCTGTGGACCAGAGGGTAAAGGATACAGCAGAACAAAAAAAAGGGCTTCAGTGGATGCTTTTCTCGGAAGAACGAAGCGTTTTATGCTCTCCATCTACAATGTACAGATCAGCGTTATGGTTGATCTTAGTTTTGATTGCTTACTGACTGTCCATCAAAATCTAATCTGTACCACGCGCTGCATGCCTTTTGGTTAGTTAGGCGTGTCATAATACCCCCGGAAAGAGCATTATAAAAAGTGAATTTAAAAGAGAGCAATCACTTGATGCGTTGAAATGGCGTTGCCAGACCAGTCCAGACCACGCAGACCCAAACCGAGTCGAGTCGAGTCGAGGCGGGTCTCTCGTTGCGCTGTGCGCGTTAAAATTTCGTTATTATGTTGACAGCATTTTTGCTATTTTTACTTGAAAGCTTAACCAAGCACACACACACACATGCAAATACATTTATACACACACACACACACACACACACACACACACACACACACATAGATTCGCAGTCAGAGGGATATACACATGGAGTCCCTTGGTGTTATTTTGGTGCTGCCCCAAGCTTGTTTTTTGGTTGGCTGGCCCCGGCTTTTCCCCACATCCCCACATCCCATGACCCTTGCCGCCGACCTCTTCTGGCCATTTCCTGATCCGTCGTCGCTTGTCAGTGATATATGTAAAATATTTTCAGTTGCAGGAGCAGCACCAGGCAGCGGTGGCTGCCACCAACTGAGCTATTTTGTGGCAATAAGCATGAAATTTAAATGAGTGCTTTCCCCAGGCGCCACTCCCTCCCATACAACCCATCCGCTTTCACTTAATCCCCATTGGAGCGGTCTTCATTTGAGTACCATTGGGTTATTATTTCATCTCCCTCTCCCTCTCTCTCTATCTCTATCTTTTTTTGTGCCTGCCCATACGCACCGCTTGCAATTAGTGAGCTCGTGTGGCAGAACCCTAGATGGATGTGGCATCTGATAGATTATAGAGCACATACTCATGCACAATTCACATTCACATCTGCACTTCATATATAAATGTCGAGGAATTCTGGCTGGCACATCTGGATATATGAGAACTAAATCAATTTGCGGAAATAAGTGAAACTGTTGGCACTTCAGCTGACTGTAGCTGCGGTTGCACATGAGAGGTAGCCCACATAAAACCACAAAAATGTTTTTCCTACACTTGATTTTCCATCAAAGTTAGTTTTGGATTTTTGTAATTAACCCTAACATTTATGAGTTACATTTATGAGACAAATAGCTACATATTTGTGTCTAAATATGCATAATTTCATAGATAGGAAAGGCAAAGAAGTCTGCGGCAAACAAAAATGAGTTAAAATATGTTTATGGTTTGCATAAACTAGTAAAACCTTTTTCTCCCCTTCTAATAATATCAAATTGCAGAAGTGTTTAAGCCCCATGTAAATTGCAATGCTACATTTAAGCTGAGAACTACATGGAAAACAAAAGAGCATTTAAGCTTATTAAATAAGTTTTCCCCAAAATATGTTCGCAAATGTTGGTTGGTGTAGTTGATACGATAAGCACTGCCCAACGGCTGACTGAAACTCACTTAAAACATTTATTTGAGCTGCTGGAAGGAATAATATATTTTTTTAGATTTTTCTTGTTTTTATTACAGCCTTCGGAGAAGCTAAACAAAAGCAGTTTTCATTTGGAATGTATGCATTTGTTGCTGTTCATTTTGATAGTAGCACGTGCACTTTTTAGTCTTCTTTAGGGAAGAGTTATGTTGGGGAGTTTATCATTTTATTGGATAGCTGCTGAAATAAGAGTATCTTTGGTGCATGTGCCACCAAAACTATTCTCTCTTTGCTACATTTATTTATTTATTTATAACATTTAGGGGAAACGTTAGTTAACCGCTTTTGGGACGGGTTTGGAAGCCCAGGTTCATAGGTTCTTCGAAGCGACTGAGAATCCTGACAGCTGTGCGTGGGTCATGCCGAGTGCAAGGGAAACGCGCTTGGGGTTGTTGTTTCACTGCCACTACCACTAACCCTAAGACCAGCACTATTCCACCCTGGGAAGCCCAATCCGCAGTGTGTACCAGAGACTATGCGTCGAGAATGCGTTTACACAAATTTCTGGTATTATGTTGCATACTTTTTGGGGTAATTTATGATTTCCAAGCACACTCGCAGAACGGACAGCGAACGGGGGGTGGCAATAGTGATGGCCTGGGGTGGCATTTCTATTTACCCCACCCACCCACACACAGGGAAACAGGGAAACAAATGATGTTTAGTGACGTGCAAGTTTTTGTGTCCATGTGTGCTGTGCTGGCAATGAAAGCATTCGATTGTCTGCAGGGAGAATGGGATAACAGGATAAGATAAATAGAAACAAAAAGTTGAAGAAATATGATGCAAACAATAGTTGGAAGGGGGATTGAGAGCTTACCAAATGGGTTTTCCTCTGGCTTTAGCCCGTGCGCTCTTCTTTCACCTCTCTCGCTCTCTCTCTCTCTCTCTCCCTGTCTCGTACTCATTTTGTAGGTAAGTCTAGATGCATTGAACTTTTAAGACCAGTCAAAGTCTGAACTGTAATCCTTTTTCGGTTTCAGTTTCAATCAAAGCAAAAATCGTTGAATGTTGCGCGTAGCAAACTCAGCCGAGCCGAGCCGAGCCGATGCAAGGGCTTCTCATCATTAGCTTTGAACTTGGCACTGTGAACAAGCCGTAAGCTGGAAAGCAAAGATCAGAACAATTAATGCCACTTTCTGTGGCTTCCTCTAGGACAGACTGTGGGAAGAACAAGGAAGAATGATGCAACAAGTGTTGCGACTAGAAGTTATCCATTATTCACATTTTGGATTACGATTTCAACACATTCGAAATGTGATAAGCTGGTGCACAAACCTATCGAATAAGTGTTCTATCTTTCATCTCCTATATTGTGGGTTACAAAGGATAAGGGATATACCCTTTCTCCTACTCGGACGCTGGGTATGTAAATTGGTAAGGGGTTGGTAAGGGCTTGGGATTGGCTGGGTCTGGTTTGGGGCCGAGTGAAGTTCATTAAAAAATCTCATCAAAAAGCAAAATGCCACTTGCTGGTGCTCGCTGGCTCTCTCTTTCTCTCTCTCTCTCTCTTTGTTTCTGGTACTCTCCGAGTCCCTCCAGCCATTGTGCTTGCATATTTATGATGACTGACAAATCAAAAATGCAAATAAATTTCAATTTCTAACTCTCGGAGACGACACAAGGCTGACACACACACAACATGACAGTTACAATTACTGTTTGGAAAATGGGGACAGAAGGCAGAAGTCGGAAAATGCCACAAATCATGTCGAGACTGAGATAGAGATGCACACACTCACTCCCAGCCTCTCTCTCTCTCTCTCTCTCTGTCTCTATTGCCATGTCTTATGCATATTTATGAAAAGTGCACTGAGTTCTTGTCAAGTCTGTTGGGATGGGACCTGAGGCTGCTCTGCCGTTTCAGTTCCACCCCATCTATCTGCAGCTACCCATTGTTATTAAATAATCATTTTGTTGTAATAAATTACAATTTGATTTCTGCCAAATTCTCGTAAGTGACAACTTAATTTGCAAAAGAGCAGCTTTTAGCCCAGCCCAGTACCAGCCCCCACAACCCGAGGGCACTTAAAGTTCTACATCTCGATGGAGACTCTTAAATATTTACTCGCCAAAGTGAATTAGTTTCATGTTACAAACCAACGCACAGGAAAAAACACACAGAAAAAACCCAAGTGGAAAACTATTTCAGATTCGAGAGATATGTACGAGGCGAACACACTCGTGCATATTATGTATAACAAACCCAATGAAATTGTAATTAAGTTTGCATACAAAATGACTCGAGTGGCTCCAAATGCCAAAAAATGCACAAATTTCCGGCTGTTTAAATATTGATGCAAACATTTTTACATGCTCAACAGCAAGTTTTTTGAAAATACTCTCGTAAAGGGGAATGGAATGGAGGGGGCAAATGAATTTTAACATCTGCATTGAAATGCCCGACTAAAAGTTACATTTTCAGCCAATTTCCACGTGAGAGTGAGGAGGAAAATACTAAATGGAAGTTAGGCGAAGAATACCAACAAGAGTTGGGATGCGAATTGGCTGAAGTCAATGGCAATGGCTGGGATATCGTGTCGGTCGTGTCTAGGCATTTGCATCAACATGCCAGGACATCCTTGCCCCTAGTAGGGATAGCCAGAGGATAGGTGCTGCAGGATTGTGATGGTGTAGGATTTTGCAGGACTCTGATTGAAATGTCCAACCTGCTCCTAGTGACATGTTCTGCAGTCTGCAGATCCAGCCAATAACAGGGCCTGTTCTGTAGAGCAAGAAAAGTGTGAGGAAAATGAACCTGAGGATTTACTATCTTTTTTTATCTTTGTTGCTGTTTGTTTGCCTTTGCTGAAAATAGGAAAATCCAACAACACCTGTCATCCTGTGGCCGTGACTGCAACACCCGTCAATAGATGAAGGCAAAAAAATCGATTTTTAACTTCAATTTTTGTCTGTTTTTTGAGGGAAAAGAAACGGCAGATTTGTTTTACCAATTACCATTAGCAAGGAGATGGCATATTGTCCATTATGTGATGCAGGAAGAGTTATGACTAGAATGATAACGACTGATTGAAGAGTGGCTGGCTATGAAGAGAAAAATTCTTGTGTACGAGTGTGTAAAGCATTCATCATACGATTTTAAGTGAGATTATCCAATGGGTATTGTCGATGAACTTTTATTTGATCGCTCAAACACACTGTGCAATCAGCAGCTAAATTCATGTTTTCCTGTTTAGATGAAATCAACAAAGTCCCCCCAAAAGTATGTGGCAGAAACCTGTTGGAATCGAAAGGAAGGAGTTGGAGAGTCACATAAACGCATGGAGAGAATTTTCAATCGATTTCTAGCACATTTTCCCAGCAGTTCCCAGCCCACACAAACTCAGATACAGACTCATTTAGGATGTGTATCTTGCAGATACGCTTATATCAACAAAATTGCCTCGTCTGGGGCCAGGCATATTCCGGCATTGGGTGCCATTGGAGCCTCTGTCGCATTGATCGCATTAAACAAAGTAAACACAATTATTTTTATGTGCAAAATGTGGCAAATGGCAACTGGAAAACTGGCAGAAATGGCAACGGGCGGTGGCATTTTTTTAACTGCTGCGGCAACACGTGTCGCATTTTTTCGACCCGTTTTTTTTTTTGTTTTGGCTCACACTTCTACGCCGCTTTCGACCAACGGGTCTCAGCCACAAAGTATGCTTCCCAAAAATGTCCTGTTATCACACTGCGAGAGATATTCACAAACAAAAAACAGCAATCAGTTGTTTCTATACCCGTTAGTCTTTGGGTATATGATACTATTTGCCATGGGCAAATGAAACATTATTGGCAGACGGACTTACATATGTAAGATTTAATAAACTAGGAATACTTGCTGTGGATCCTACTGACTACCGGGTATCCCATTGTCGAGAGACGTACTCCCTTGCTTTTATTATTTTCTTCTGCTGTTTGTTTGCTTTGGTGTTGAATATTTCTCGGCTTTTTTCGGGCTCCTCGTCTGCTGTTAACGAGATGCGCAACACACCAAAAAATATATAAATAAAAAATAAAATAAATCAGTGAGAAATGCAAACGGCGAGCGTGCCCAGGGGCTGCTGGACTGTTAAAAATTATGCAAATGATTGAGCAAATTATGTCAGAGAAGAATTTATGTACACATCTACACGATGAGTGGGTCTCGTCTGTGTTTCCATCTGCACGAATACATATATTTCGCTGCTGACCTTTGCGCCATCCCTTCTGGCGCCCCTTAGCTGCCCCTTCCTCCTGTCGCTGTCCATGGCAGCAAATGCCGTCAATTGAAAAGTTTGTAAACAAAAAAGCACAAAAACAAAACAGAAAATTATTTGAAAAAAATAAAAGAAAAACCGTTTAGAATAATATTTTTCTCCGCTGGCACTAATTTATTTGTGAATGAAATTGCGTATGAAAAATGGTGTCGCTGGAGCATTTACCTGTGCTCTGTCCACCTTTGTGTGAAGCACAATTTAAGGTTCAACTAATTGGGAAACAACTGAGGGAAAAAAAATGCCTCAGAGTGGCGTTTAATTGGTTAGCGTTTACAAGGGCCAGTTCCTTATGGATGAATTCTGAACTGAAACAGGAGCTTTTGTGTGACATTGAAGGTAAATGCCAGAGCTATCTATTGACTGTTGACTGAATCTGTTGTTGTTCACAAGAACACTTTACTTCCCTCGACTGACATTTCCATAGGTGTCACAGCAATAACTCTCTCTCATTGCTCAGTGCCTCGACTTCTCCCACAGTCACCATAAAGTCTCGCGTTTCATCAGTGTTGCACCTATTGTGCCTCCAGTTCCCAACTAGTTGCCAAGCAGTCAGCTTTCAATTTGATACTAGAACTCGCAGCTGCTCCAACCGGGAGCTGTCAGTGCTGTGTTGCCAGGCTTCGAAGGCGTTAATTAAGCTGTCATAAGCACGATTAGTAAAAGTGTTGCAACAATAATGTGAATTATATATGAAATTAAAGCTCATTATGGCCACCAGGAAAGTAATTGAAACTGGTGGCCGCTCTCCCGATGGCCCCATTTGCGTGGGCCAAAAAAGGGTTCGTATCTCGCTCGCTTCAGCTTACATTGTCATTTCCATAATTACGTATTAATCCACAAATTACGGGGGAATACAATTAAAAACTCAAAAACTAAGGGCCAAAAAAATAGAGACTGGGAAAATAGATTAAAAGAGCGAAATGCGTGCTCTGCATATTTCAATTTGTGTAATGCGCTGTGCAACTTTTGTTGCAAATTAATTTGCCACGAAAGTTGACTCTGGAAAATATGGCTGATGCAGAGCAGTGGCAGTCGCAGTGGCAGAGGCAGCGGCAGAGGCAGTGACAGCGGCAGAACGCACGTGTAGTTCCCCTGAAAGCCGCATGCTTCCCCCTTGGTTTGATGGCAACTCCAAACTCACCGCACCGCACCTCTCCCTGGGAGGGCAGCTCTAAACTCGCACCTCTCACTTGTAATAACCGCAACTTAGTTAACTAAACATGCTGACAGCAGGCAGAAGGCATGGCATGGCCTGGCATGGTAGCCCTGTGCCGTCTCCCCCATACCGATTTGTTGTTCTTTTCTGTACATCTCTCTTTCTCTTGGTGCCTCTCTTTCTGCACCGAAATGTGCGCTGAAGGAAATTGCAAACAAAATTGCAACTTCCTGTCAGCGACAAAAACTTTTGCTTCTGGCGCCAATGTTGCCACTTCCGCTTAGACATACACAAACACACACACCCACACACCACACACACACTCTTACACAACACACTTGTATCTGCGAGTGTGCTAAGTGCAGTAGGTTATTCATATGAAAACGCCATGGTGCCGTTTTGCCATGTTTGGCAATCAAAATATTTCACTAAATTGCTCAGACCCAAAAGAGAAACCCCAAGCAGTCAGCGCCAACAAAACTAAAATATTAAACAAAATTTTCCTGTGGCAAAGTGGAAAAAATAGACCCACCAGGACACACAAAATATTTGACAAAACGTGACCAACTCCTAGTGGGCGTCTTCGAGTCTCAATTCCGACTTCAGCCTGGACCCCCCACAACGTATGCAAACGAAACGAGTACTGGCGCTATATGCGATGGGTGTTTCGATTTTAGGATACCCAACAGTTCGTTTACAAAGAAAATTCCTAAGAGAAATAAGTGAAAACTATTAAGAGAACACTCCCTCAATAAGAGATGACGATATAGACGTCACGTGAATATTTAATAAGCAACTAAAAATTAAATGCAGAAGGAATGTTTATTCCGGGGTAAGTTTTCATCAATCGAAATTGATGTTTGTGGGACATTTATGTTATTTAATTTTCTCTATTTCAATAAAGAATAATCCAAAGGTATTTCCTCTAGTTTCTACATTTTCAGAGATTTAACTCAGAGCTTCCTTCACCCTGTCACCAAAATATGTAGAAATACAATATACCTCTGTATTCCAGAAAAAGCAGGAAAAATAATTCAGAAAAAAAATTGTTCTTGAACTCAGAGAGAGAGAGAGAGAGAGCGCCGGGAAGAGAGTGTTGAGAAAGTGTAAAATTAAATAAGAAATATAAGCAAACTGACCGTAGGGCCAGTCCTACCCTCTGCGCGTCTTTCCCTTCAATATTTTCTCCCTTCTTGGACAGTTTACGACTTTTTTATTTGCATGCAGCTTTTCTGTTGTTGTAAAAGTGACTTTGACTGTGCCTGCCCCAAAGTGTGCCACGTTTTGTTGGCTCTTTGATTGAGCCAAGCAGATAGCTCTCGACACCATAGCCAGCCCCCCTCTCATAAGGTAGCATCCCAGAGGAGAGCTGGAGGCTCTGTTGCCACTTCAAAGTTTCGCCTGCTCAACAAACAAAAGTAGACCTCGACAAAAATTAAAAATAATTGCATAAAAAATGTTTCAGTTTACTTTCGTTGCCAGGTTTTTATGTTTTGTATATTTTTGTTGGCTTTATTTTGTTGTTGTTATTTTTTGGGAAGTTCTCACCTCAAGTGAAGATATTTCAGGTCCAATTTCTTTTTAGAGTTTGTTTGCCTCTTTTCTTGAAGTCGAGTGTTTTCCGGCCAAGGCATGCTGTGTGGGTCATTAAAAGTGTATGAAATGCAAGCACAGATTGTTTCTGGTCTGAAGATGCAGAAACAAAAAGAAACCTGGGAGTTCGTGTTCGATTTGCATTGTGCCACCTGAAAGTGGGGTACAATAGGAAGAGTGCAAATTGATTATGTAATTTCAAATTGTATTAAACCAATATGGACAAGAAAAAAAGGTGCAATTCATTTAATGTGCTGAATCCACAAAATTAGCATAATTAATTATCAAATGCTTAACGCTCCTCTCAAAATTGGTAAGCCGCAAACATGCCTGCATTTCCTCTAAATATATTAACCGTTTCAGTCCGCTTTTGTGTGTGTTAATAAATGAAGAATTAATGATAAAATACACATGTGTTAAAGTGTTTAAAATTATAGCATAAAAAATGTTTCAAAAATGCATAAAATATTTAGTTGTGAGCTCTCGGAGTTCTAACCCCTATCCACAGACAATTTTCTGTTTGCGACATCTGCCCTAATCTATGGGTGTCAACCCAAGTGACCTTTGCCTAAAATACAAAATCCATTGACCCAAAACCATGTTCCAAGGCCATTGTGTTGTATATTTTAAATTTGATATTTTCTATAAAGCTGTAATTACATATTTTCCGGTGCCTTTAAGAACGGTTTGCTCGTGACCCCATCCACAAACTGCCATTCATAAAAGCCAAGCTACATATATGCGTAAATTCTAAAGCTATTTTTACACATGTTCTATTTTCTGTATAGATCCTGGTACGCCATTTGAGGTAACTTTTGACATTATGGATTTCTTATACACGCACCACACCAAAAGTGTCAGTGTGTAAATAATCTTTAATTTAACGAAAGGAAATGCCTGACACAAAAAAATCTTGACACCTTCAACCAGACACTGACACGTGCGACTCTTACAATATTTATCAATGACGAAAGCGGCAGGAAAATAACGAATTCAGGGGAAGCCCAGTACGAAGCACCTACAAAAAAAAGTGAATGAAAAAAACCACGCATTAAATTTTGTTGATTAAATATTTAACAATGCGTGAGGAAAAGCATGGAGAGCCTGAAAAGGAAACACCTTCAAAATTTGGCGTACGGGTCCTGCAGAGGATATATGTATGGCGTCCATGGGTATATGTGTGTGCATCAATGGCCAAATTATGATGAAACGTACTTGACACGGGGTCTGTGGCTGTTTAATGATGAACAAGAGGCACCCTGTAACGGCTCTCCCATCAGACATGGACATGCGTCAATTCGTGAGGCTTCTTGCCTTCGTTTCCTGTGTATACCACTAAGAGAGCAAGAGAGCGAAGTGAAAGCAACACAGAGAGAGAGAGAGAGAGAGCGGGTGAGAGCAACGAAAGCACAGCAGACACAGACGACATCGAGAGAGCGCCGCAGCTGAATAAAGAGCGTGAGCGAGAGAGCGCAACCGGTTAGCGGTAAATGTTGCGAGGTTCTGTGTTGCAAAGCCTTCACTGGTTAATGTTGACAAGCTCAAATACAAAAAAAAAACAAGGAAAACAACAACAAAAGAAGGAGCGATTGTAGCGCCTGGTACTTCTTGGGGAATAACGGTAGAGAGAGTGAGAGTGAGAGTGGGATAGATAGCTCGATGGGGGAGTTAGGGAAATACAAATCTTTGATTAATTGTTTGCCATCTAACATGGCATACCATTTACAATGGCCACGTGCTCTTTAAATATTTATATGGATATTTCAAATGCGAATCCAAACTGATTTGCCCCACTACTCCGCCCCTAGTCCCAAAGTCGCAGAGGACCGTGCAGACAGGCATAAATCATTTACTCGAAACAATCTGGGAGCATCGGGAGAAACAACAGCCAATTACAACAACATCCATAAGATTGGCCTGGATACAGTTAGTCTTGTTCATTTTCTTGTTCTTGTTTCTTCCTTTTCTTTTGGGGCACACTGTTTATGCTTCCTTCCATCTCCTTTTCTCTTTTCCCCTTTCTCTGTTCCCTTTTTGACAGGCAAATTGTGCAGCTTCTGCTTCTGATTCTGCTTCTGCTTTCGTTTTCGCTTTCATTTGTCTCCCACTCAGGCGGCACCGTTATCGCTCTCTTCGGAGGCGCTAGCCTGACCGCCCTCCATCCGCTTCTGTGCAGCTCTTTCTGGGTTTTCTATTTCCTTCGCCTGTTGTTCTCTCCTTCGCACTGATGGAAATGCCCATTAAATTTGATTTGGTCACGTTCTCAAGCTTTGTTCCACTTATGGCTCATTTTGGTATGGCAGCAGAGGCCCCAGCATCCTCAAGACCAAGACCGTCAGCGAGCGATCCATGCAATCTCGGGCAACCCACTCTGCTCTCGCTCTACTCTGGGTAGGTCCCGGCTAATAGACGCATAGCCATCATAAAATAATTGACGTTGGCAATGGATGAGAGCGATATTAGGCTCCCCCTTTCCAGGAAAATCCTACAAAGTTTACCTGCAGGAGATTGCGGGAGCTTAACTTAAACGATGTCTGATGGAACATTGTAGGTAAAGGAACCAAGAAACTTAGAGATTTGGATTGACCTTGGGGAAGAATACAAGATCGAAGACGCTTTCCTTTCCAAATCAAAGTCCCCAATCATTTCGCAAAACCTTTAACCAACAGCCGAAACCTCAGCCCATCTGTCTTATTTTGATGGCCGAAAGAAACCTTCAGCTTAAAATGAAAAGATTTTAAATTGTATAAATTGATAAACAATACCGCATCCACAGCAAATCAAATTCTTCATTGTTCAGCTTCAAGCCCTTAACCCTAAGTAACTGCAATGGGTTAAAACACGCGGCCAGCTGCCGCTGCTGCTGCTGCTACTGCTGCCGGGCAAGCGACAGAAAAAATAAAATGAAAACCAGTTGAGGACTGCAGCACTGCAGCGCTGGCTGCATTCCTGCATATGAATCGAAGAAGCAACAGAGCAGAGGAGGGCTAGAGAGACAACGAGACAACGAAAGGATCGCTCTGATCGAAAGATTAAAGATGCTGAATTGACAGCTGCAGTCGAGGACAAAGGAATTTATAAGCAGTTCCAGTTTATCTTTGGGGATTCGGATTGAGACAATGTCTCATCGAGGAACTTGACTTAATAGCCAACGAGGTAGGAGACTGGTGGAGGAGAGAGAGATCTGTCAGTGGGCTTAATACTGTTCTGTCGGAGATTGTCAAAGGGAAGACTGTGACTGCTTTCTGAATAGTTTCGATGACATTTTCCATCCAAGTCAAGGAAACGCCGAAGGTGAAGGCAACAGCAACCAAAACATCAACGACAAGTTTTCTCCACTCTTTGCTGCTCTTCTCTGTCTCTGCACACTATTTTTCAATTTCCGTTTTGCGCATATGAAAACAGAATTGAATTTTAATTCCTTCGGCAAGCCTGGCAACATTGCAATTGACACATGACAAGGATGCGGGACTGGATGCCGGGATGGTAGGATTGCTGACTGGCTGGCTGGTTGGGGCTGTGGAGGCATTCAAATTGAAATGCATGAAGGCAAAATCAACTATGTAACAGAAGAATACAAATTGATCAAATACAAAATAAGGCAGGCAAGCGAACCAACGAACAAACATCATCATAAAAAGTGGTTTCAGTCCAGTGCCAGCCAAAAGCCCAGAAGCACTCACAACTAACACGAACAGCCAGCAGAAAAAGAGTCGGAACAAAGTCCAGGTCCCCCGAGTAGCCGGGAAAACGATGAACAGTCACCAGTTTGGGGAATTCCGCATATAGAAAAGGGATAGGAGATGGGAGCGAGGACATCTGCCGGATAGAGGACAAAAATCTGCAAATCAAATTACAAAAATCATAGCGCACAATTTTCACACGGCAAATTCACGAGGGAATTGTCACCCATCCTCAACCAAAACCATCCCAAACCCCCAACCGAAACTCAACCCAATTCCAAAACCAAGCCCAGCCCAACCGGCCGGCAAATAGTCAGACGTCAAATGATGTAATGAAATCAAACAGAAACGGAAGCAGAACCAGCAGAAACAGCATCAGAGGCCCCAAAGCAGTCACTCGCATAGTTTCCACACTACATATACAATATTCTCGCATAGAGGTGGATAAACGAGTGTGAGTATATCTATAGAGCGACATTCTCTGGCCGTGTTTGATGAACGACTAACTGTCGTGCACTGTCCTCTCCTGTCCTGTTCCGTTGCTCTCTCTCTTCCGTCCTTTCTCCATGCTGTCCGTTCGCCTGTCGCCAGGGAACTCAACTCAACTCGGCCAATCTGCAAAAATGTGAATTTGAAATTTTTATTTATTTACTTTCAGATTGAGTGGCAATAGCGGGCAGAAAGCAGTGCTCGAAAACTATGGAAATTGTACAATTTGCTGGGTGTTTCTTTTGTTGTTGTTTTGGGCGGGGAGGGGTGGGAAGAGCATTTCAATAATCCCGACAAAAAGTTGCTGCTTAAACAAATGAAGAGTGGAATTTCAAATTGTTAAAAGTGTCCGCCAGTTGTCGACCAAATCGAATGTGCATTTTTATTTCCCATCCCCCATGCATAAATGTACTCTATAAATGGAAAATAGCTAAAACATATACGAGGATGTGTGTCTGGCAGAATGCATTGGGTCAAATCGAATTGAGTTGGTAAATATTTGAGATAAATGTACACTAGATGCGAGAGTGGCAGGGTGTGAGTTTTAATTGTTGTTTGATTAGATTTGTTATGCCCCAAATCCCCCCAACGTAGAGTGGCACATATATTTATAAGAGGAACAATATTTAAAACAAAATGTAGATGGTCTTGCTTTGGATTATTTAAGCAAATATCACAAAGCAAAAGTATCTCCAGAGACAGTTGTTAAACAAATAATTTACAAATATTCCATTAGGCGGTGCATTTCCCCCCTTTCCATGCAGTGGAAACTTAAGATTACTCTTTACTTCTATAAAAGTTGATGCAATAATCATTTTCCAGTGTTGTTTTCCATTTCCCGACTGATGCACATCCGTCTTTTGTGTGTTTCCGCTCCTCTTTTATGTTTATCTTTAAGCCTTGAGCTGAATCACGTTCCTCCTTTGTACACAGTCACTTTGCATAGCGAATTTTATTGATACGTATTATTATTATTTTTCATTGAATTGCACCTGCACCTGCACCTGCACCTGAACCTACCCCTGCCAGGTCCTGCCAGCAAGGAAGGGGCCTTCCACAAACGAAGTGACGTCATGGCACGCAACTTACGCTAATTAAAATTCCCATTTAATTGGCATTGACTGTTGTTTGTCTTCGGCTCGATTGCAACGGCAGAGACGGCAGCAAGAGTCGAGTCATGGAGGATATTTAATTTGTACACAACTTTCATACCAGAGGTATTCCGATTTTGACAAGATGTTTGCAACGCCAAAAAGAATAATAAAGCGATCGAGGCGATCAGCTGAAAGAAAAATCTATGATTATGAACAGCAATTATCAGTTTATGGTACAAGCTTCTCTACAAATGAGCCAACAGCAAGGGTATGTGAGGCTGTGGCCATCGAGGCCAGTGACCGTTTTCTTGTTTTTTCTTCTTTTGGAGTCGTTGCGAAATGCGACATGCGAATGTTTATTCAATTAAAATACGCATGAGGCGATGCGAGGATTGCTGACAATCGGGATTCAGGACGGATGACAGAGTTGTGCCGTAGGAATGGAGCTGGGAGCTCCTGAACCGCCTGTCAGGCTCATTGACGGCACACCAAAATCAATTTCAACGATGCATTCAACGCCTTTCGACCACAAGCGAACACATCTCCATATATAGTATTCAATGTGTGTCTGCATGTATATATGTGTGTCTGTGTTTGAATATAAATGCCATCGACACCACCACGTTGACAGTTTATTAACTGACCGAGCACGAAACATTCTTGACAGCCCACACACGCCACCAGCAAGGCAGAGAGTCAGCCAGTCAGCCAGGCAGCGCCAGCCCAGCCAATTGAGGCGGCGAGGCCAGAGAGTGGAGTGGTGGAGATTTCTGGGTTTCCGTATTGCCCATTAACTGGGCACATTAATTAGTTGGCATTGAGTTGCACTGGACAACGTGGAGCGGTGGGCCGAGCATCAGTTCTACCCATGGGAAAAGCCCTGAAGAAAACAACGGCCAACAAGGATGACAATTGCATCGGCATCGAGCGACAGGCATCCGCCGCATCGGACGAGTCAAAGAAAACTTTTTTTTCCTCATTGAGCGGGCCACCCAGCGAAACAGAAGGCGCTCTTTAAACAGTGGTAATCGGCTATGGGGAACTCTGCTATGGGAAGCAGAAAAATTCAATTACATTTTGTTTACTCGCACTCGAAGAGGAGAAGTCTGTGGAAACCTTCGGATAAGTTTTTCCTTAATGAATATTGAATTAAGATGTGACTCGACTGGTGGTAGGTAAACTGGTTGCCTATTAATTGAATTTAAAGCCAATTTACCCTTTGTGGGTGGAGTTTATTAGCATTGATTTGATTAAATCTATTTTAATATTCCAAATGTGATTCATAGATGCAGCATGTCAAATGTGTGAGCACCAAGCACGTTGAACCCTACTTAAAGACTATGCCTAATAATAGAATCAGCAGCTGTGTTACAGCATCCCAACTTAATCGATTTTCCCAGCTGGTGTCCCGCGTGTGTTCTGCGGTTCACCTTGTGCTGGTCTTAGCGTCTGGCAGGGAACACGCGCCGCTCGCTTCGTTGATTTCGATGCCACATACAAATCGCATTTAATTTACTGGAAATCAGATGAAGACGAGGACACAAATTACCACACAATATAAAAATAAATGAGAAATAGAATTTGGTATGAGTGGGTGGGTAAAAAGATATTTAGGAGGTCACACCTGTTGTTTTAACCAACAACAAATAACAAGTGAAAGTGAAAGTGGTGTAGGGAGCGGTGTCGACTATGGTGATACCTGTTCCTGTAGAATATATTTGATACAACAAAGTGTTAAGAGACAGAGCGACAGTTGGGTACACCAAGATAATTGTCACTTAATTAGTGCAGACTAGCTACAAAAGTAACGCTACTCTATGTGTATTCTGTAACTTGTTTATGGCTCGATCAGTGAAGAGGATCCCTCTTGGCTCTCAAGGACATAACACATACACCTTTACACCCTATGATTAGCCAGGTGTAACAACCTGAGAATTGACTGCAATTGAAACAAAGCCAACGAAAAGAAAAGACCGCTTCCAGGTGGGTTGGCTGGTTGGCTGGTTGGCTGCATGGATAGATGGGTAGGTGGATGGGTGGATGGACTGGGGACTGTGTAGGAGGGTAGCAAACAGGTGCTAATCGAAATATAATGTTTCTGGTGGCGGTCGCTCATAAAAAGTGATACGCCAATAAAATTTAATAATTTAAAAATGAAACAACAAAAGGCAGGAGGACTCGAAGGTGCCAAAAGGCGGGCCAGAACAAAAGGGAGTAGGTGGGAAAATGTAATAAAAAATTCATGAGCGGAAAGAAGCTCAAACAAAAACAATCCAAAAAACGAACAAAAAAAGTGCAAATAATGAATGGACGAACGGACGGAAGGAAGGACGGAAGAGAAGGGAAGGGAAGGGGGACAGGAAACTGGAGGTAAGACTCCTGAGCAATGACAGCAAAATGACATAAAAATGAAGCGTTTTGGCTACTTAAAGGCGCATAAGAAACCAATTTCCCCGCCTTAAAGCCATCAAGCATGCAATGATAGCGAAAGGGACTGGGAACAGTACGCCTATCCGGGGGTTTTCGACTGCGAGTGGGATCCGGGCGGGCTTATTGATTTGCTTGGCTGGCCATACGGAACACTTAAGCCAACAGCAAATAGTGTCGCAAAGATAATTACAATACCAACACTGAGAGTCAGCATGTGAGTCCGAGCAACATTGTTCTCGCAGTATCCTCGCATACAGGCTCGTGCAAGCCAAATACTCGCATGTCCGGGTGTATCTGTCCGGGGTTTCATTGTATTTACACATTTTGTGTTTACCTTTGCATGACCAGTCCGTCACTTTGACAATCATAATGAGGCAACAAGCAGCAAAGGCAACAGCAATGGCACCGGGTAGGGGAAACAACAACAACAGCAACAACAACAACAACAAGAAGCTACAACCAAATGCCAAAATGGCTGACAGCAGCAAAGCTGACTGCAGGACACTGACACCATAACCCAGTCAGAGATGTGTCCCTGTCAGGTGCGGAATCGTTCGCTTGGAGATGGAACATTAAGCAGTTGTGGGAGATCGAAACTCAGCTGCAAATAGTTAGCTTGAAGATGCTAATTTGGGATGGAATTCCTAATTAAGGAATCGTATTCAATATGATTTATGTTTGACCCACGTGACTCACGCTGTCACCTCTGCAGTTGGGGCCATAGCAAAAACGTACCTTATTGTTGGCCCAGGCAAATGCCGTGTGTCTTGTCGACCGTTATAACGATGATGGCTAACATGTTGCCTCATATTGCTGTTGTAGCTGTAGCCGGTAGTTTGAGTGCCGCCTCGTATTTGTTGTTTAGTTGACCAAAAGCAAAGCAAGTAAAGCTGGCAAGCAAATCTATGTTCCTTGTTGACTTTTGCTTTTATTTAATTTTGTGGCAAGGTGACTATAAATACACATATGCCATGGCTGTGGCTGTTGCCCCTCTGTGGGCAACGCTCCTTGCTCTCTGGCTGTGTGTGCGGTTATATGTGGGAGCAAATAAACTTTAATTGTTGCAACCACAGCGTGTCCTGGCACCTGTTCATATATGCGTGCGGACGGAGACACAGCGCCACTCCCCTCTCTCTCTCTCTATTCAGGGTTTGCTGTAAATGTAATGCTTAAGTTAATGCGCTGTTATCCTTTAACTGCTTGGGCGACTCACATAGATACAGACTCGCACAGCGACAGCGACATCGACAGAGTCAGACACAAACACAAACACACACGCACACAATTGCAGTCATACATATTCATGTTAATGTCAGCGCATAAATCTTGCAAAGTCTTCTAACACCTGTCAGCCATTTTACAAGGTGTTTCCACTTAATACATCGACGCTTGCACACACATACGAATCTGAGCACAGGAAGGATATGAGGATATGTGTGTGTGTCTTTGCCTTTGTACGCCATGTGTCCATGTGTCGCTCATGTGTCCAGCCCGGCGTGTGCTATTGACAGTTGCACGAGCCAGGAGGCACGATTCACCTGATTCGAATCTTTGTCCAGGACTTCGGCAACATTGAATGCCCATTGCCCAAATGGTTCCACTTCGCCGGCAAGAAGCTGAACACAGCTCAAAATTATGGTACGCAAATGGAGAAGAATCATTGTGTTATTCTGTGGGGGGACAATGAAGTAGGAAAATGGAGTCCACCGAATGATGGAGGTACTGGCAGCAGAGAGAGCGCCAAATGAGGGAAGAGGTAAGTGAAGCGGCCAGAGGATCATCCTGGCAGGAATAGCAGCAGGACAACAATGACGTTGACATTGATTGAACGTTGTCCACAACAAAACACAAGCACCCCACAGCACACACACAGAGCAAAGTCGAGGTACAGGAAGGAGTTCCCATATAGTGGCCTGGGTGGAACAAGGATATACGGAAAAGGTTAGCAAAGAACAGGAAATAAAAGGTTGAAATTGCCGGTTGTTAGTCACACGGTGTTGATTGTTCTACTCTAGGCATTCATCGGGGTATCATTGACGGCTGATGAAGCGATCAGTGCAGTTTCAACGTTTAACCGGGCGCAGTAGAATCAGTCATTGAGTTGTTACTCTAAAACAAATCATTTTGTATAGTATTTATAAGTCTGAAAAGTATGATCTTTGAGGCATAGACAGGCCCAAGACGAGTTGTCTGTTTGGCCACTAAAACCCAGTCAAAATGTATTCCATATTCTACATACACCAAATAATTGAATGAATTAATCCAATTAGTCAGTGGCACGTCAAAATCCCAAATAACTCACATGTCTAGGCGGCAACACTAATAGAGATTCTGTTAAAATCTGAAAATGGAATGCAAAAAATAAATCTCTAATGAATCCTTGCACTTAACTTTGCCGCATCTTAAAAGAAGCTAAACTCAAATCACCAATGAACAACTGCTAAACAATGATCAACGTTTGGTTGCCGTTTATTTCGTTTGCATAATTGTGTTCGAATTGTGTCCGTTCCCCAATCCGAGCTGCTTAAATGGCAAAAGCAGTCGGGTTTATTTCAAAAAGATGACTCTATTCAATGTGAAAGGGGAAGTGAGTAAGCTCAGCTCTTCCATCCATTGATAGTGCATACGAATTTCGACTTTCCGGTTCGTGAATAATCCCCAGATTTTTCGGATTGTTGTTTGCGGGTGTCCTGCCAGCACTGTGTGTGGGGTTGGTGTTGGTTTATTTTAATTGCCTCGACTCTTTAATTGTTGAAATATTTAAATTAGTTTGTTGAGAGCTGTCCTCGTTGGTTTTGAGTGAGCAGGTGACTGTGTAGAGGTCCGTCCGCTTCCTCTTCCTTTTTCAGGGCTTAGCTTTTCGACTTATTGTCCGTGTCCGTGTCCGTGTGTGTGTGTGTGTGTGCTGGCCATCCATTAAATTACATTGAACCGCACCCAGGGATACACAGGACATTCGGAGACACACGGACACACACACACGTGAGATTTTACGTTTACGGGCCGGCCTGTGCTGGAGGATACATTGTAGCTAAGGCAAAAAGGACGAAGGCTTCAAGTTTTTGTATTTAAGACGAAATAAATTGGATTAGAAACCGCAAAAATCCAATTGTCTATTGTGGTGCTCCTGTGGAAAACGTAAAAGAAGCAGATGGAAATGGAAATGGAAATGCCAGAGAGCGAAAGAGAGAAGAATGCTCAAAGCCAAGGTCCCCAAAATCAAAGCCAAACACACAAATTCGCTCGGTTCACATTCGGTGAAAGGTCTTAAAATATTTAGCAAGAAATTCTGCGACTGTTTCTGTCTCGCTTTCCCTGTTGGTCGCTCTCTCTCTCTCTCTCCCTGTGTACCCCCTAATCGTAAGGTACATTGGAACATTTTATTTTGAATGATGAATAAGCAGCGAGACTAAGCTACAAACTGCACAATCTGATGGTCAATGGAAAGTTTGGTTAATTTAGATACGAAAATGTATCAATGGATTGTACGACTTCTGTTTATTTCCCTCTCTTTCAATCACCACGGATGAGATCATAGGGTAAACCTTCGGTTGGGTAAATCCCCTGTATCCATGCGACTTGTTTTCTTTTTTGTTGTTCTTCATGTTTGTATGCAAATCAAAGACTAATTGGATTTTTAAGCTCAAACTGTCAATGCTTGGGCCGAACTCAGATTTACATGGAGCCGTAGCGTTGCGCGCTGGATGCCGATGTCGATGTCGATGTCGATGTCTCGATTCCCCCTGCTGTCTGGATGGCTCTGACTTGTTTGTATTTGTGCACCTGACTAGAAAGGGACACTGGCTGGGGAGGTGGATGTACACGGTACACGGTACAGGTGGAGTAAGCAAAAAGCGTTGACAAAGGCAAACGTAACGTCTATGGAGGAGCGTTGGGCAAAAATCGTTTGTATATACTTCGGATTTATGTTTTTAGGTAAACGATTTAAGCTGCCAAAGCACACAATTCCCCATGCAAGCAGCGTCCATTGAACCAAGGATAGAAGGTCCTCTAATGGCAAGACTGCAGATGGTTGAGTGTTCCGGATACTACTTGTGCTACGAGTAATTTGATTCTATTTAAATCTCATTGCGGACATCAAGCGAGTTGGCTTAAACGCCCATTGATGCCTGATTTTCCCAGTGGTTTTCCCTGCTCCATCACCAAGTTGCGGTTCCTGGACCCGCATGATGCGCACTCATCACGTAACAGTTTTCCCAACCCAACCCAACTCCCACTGTTCGAATGAGTGCCTTGAGTATCTTTTCTATTTGCGTGAACGCAGCTGCCAGTGGTCTCCGCTCTCTCTCTCTCTCTCTCTCTCTCTCTCTCTCTCTGCAACAGTCGCCAGCAGAACAATGTCCTTGCCAAGGCAGTGCATGGCAGGCACATGGACATGGAACATGGACACGGGGACATGGGGCCAGATAACAAACACTTGAGCAGCGCCAGAGAACAGAGGCCGGCTCGCACTTCTCCTCTCCAGTCTCTCTCTCTATCTCTCTCTCTCTCTCTATAGATATCTATGTAGCTGTGGGTGGAACTGATGTTGAACTACCCTGTTCTGGAAGGGTATTGCTAAAGGTAACTAAAGGTAGGCTCAAGTTGTTCAGTAATGTAACCACAAACGAGGTAGAACCTCGCTGATCACTGTCATTAGCTATGATACCTTATAAGCTCCAGTTACTAGTAGTTCCACCTGTAGGGTACCAGCATCTTCGACGCTTCCAGGGAACACTCTTTAGCCTCTTCGCCCATAACTGCTGCGGCACATGTAGTGCCTATTGCCGTTCCAAAAAATCGTCAAGTGTGTGACAGTGACACACTTGGTAAGCACGAGCAGCACACACACACGGAGCACAGGAGAGGCACGGCACGGCACCCTCCTCGTGGCTATTTTCGGCTGGGGCAAAGTCAAAGCCGCACAAGGACATGTGTGACACTTCTACATGGATAGTGGTGGCATGAAGAGCAAGACACCATGGGCAGCCCATTTCAGGGGAGTCTCGAATGGTAATCGCAGGAGGGAGAACTTTAAGCGGAAGAGCCAGAGCATGGGCCAATGCAATGCAGACGTGAATAATACAATAGACACCTAGAGTCCGTTCGGCTTGGGGGGGAGACTTTACAAGGCATTCATCATATGCTTTGGGTACCCCTTGGGGTTCTATTTGGGGAGAGTCAGTCAGTCTATTAATTACACATGTTGCGTCCAAAACTTGAAATCACTTGCCATTTACTTTTACGATTTTGCTCACATTTGTTTGAGCAGATATTTATTTTCCTCTCGACTGGCCATATTTTTCAATGCCAATAATGGCAGAGCAAAGACTTGGCGCTGGACCTTGGCCCTCGATGTTGTTGTTGTCCAAATATAAAATACCGAAAATTCGAATCGAAGTGGCAGTGCGTCAGTTGGTCCTGAAATATGGCAGGCACCCGGACAGAAACCGGACAGGACGCCAGGCGCCACATGTTCCTCAACTTTCCCGACAACTGTCGTCGGTCATACATACTTGACTCGACTCGACTCGAGTCTTGGAGTTTATTTGTTGGTTTTTTCTTGCTGTTTGCTGGTTTATTGCTTCGATCACGTGCCAGGCGTCAGTTGTTGGGGCTCCAGATTGGTAGATATACGTACATAGGATCTTATCTCTATGCAGCTAATTGTGTGAAGACATTCCACTCATTGTTCATGCTCCTGGGGGAGTGGAGTGGCGGAAGATTCCCTGAAATGCAAGCCGCAAAATTAAGTTTTAGCAACCGAGCCGAAGGAGAATTCTTAACGCTCGACTGAGCCCCACACCGCAAAGGCAAAACATTTTGTGTTCCTGCTCCTCTGTCGATTTTGGCAGGAAATTAAATTCGATGTATCGCCGTGGACAAGGGCCAGAAGGAGGTCGACACTGGAGTGGAGTGAGGATGGCATGAGGAGATCCAGCTTGACTGGGCTTTTGTTTTTTGTTTCTTGCCAACTGAAAATTCATGCGGCTTCACTTATTTATGCACTCTGCATGATTCGGGTATGAATACTTTCCAGCAGAACTTACCAAACGAACAGCTGAAAGTTGACTGAATGGGAAATAGCAAGATAAGAATTGTCTGAAAAGTTTTAGTGGTTTTAGAAATGTTTGTGGCGTGGAAAAGTATTCAATCTTTAAGCATTTAGCAAAACCAAAACAAATTTAATTCAACATTTATGGAGGAACAATCACACCTGAAGGAATCTTGTGTCTGCTTGCCAGAGCATCCGGCTGTTCGTCTTGGCCTCAATTTGCGCCTCTTTTTTTGTTTTGTTTTATAGTTGATTCCTTTGGTCTCATCTTCGCTTTCTGGTTTATTTTCTGCTAGCCAGCAAATAAACCGGAGATGACTTTGCGGTTTCCATTGTGAGTCCCGGGGTCCCTTGCCCAGTGCGAAATAGAACCAACTGAAACTGAAATGGAGACTAACTCTGGGACTCTGTCTGGGTTATGGGCTGATGGTGTTTGGGTTCTTGGGCTCTGAGATGGCGATGGGATGTTCGCTGCTCTGGGTCTGCTTTGGTTTGGTTATTATAATTACTGCTCCCTGGGATACACTTAAATGGTTGCAGCGCCATGAATAAAACCGCCGCAGGATGTGCATTTCGGCATTCTCTGCAGCGTCTGACAGGAAGTACTCGAGTAACCCCAAAAAAAAAAATGTATGAGTAGATACAGCATTCTCTTGGCTTTCCAGATGCAGCTGAAACTCTTCAGCTTCAGCTTCTGCTTCAGCTTCAGCGTCACCTCCAGCCTGGGGCTTCGGGCTCAATCTCGAATTCAAGTTGAGCGAAGTAAATTGATTTACATCCGGGCAGGTCTGCCCCCCTCCTCACCCCATATGAGCTGAGACCAAAAGGAGTTGAGCCCACGCTCGACAAGAAAGGCCACTTTAGCCAAAGAATTGCCAATGAACTGAGATGAGTTCGAGTCTGGGTCTTGGTCCTGGTCCTGCTGCTGGTGCTTGTCCTGGTCCTGGCTGCTTCTACCCCCGCCCCTCGCGGGTGCGCGGTGTGCACTCTTCGCTCTGGCCTGGCTCTGGCCTGTTCTTCTGCTGAATAGCGACAATAAGTCATTGTCAAGGTGCTGAAAACGACAACGACAGACAGACGAGAGAGCTGCAAGAGCTTTTGCATGTGGGCAGAGACCCAGCAGATCCAAGCAGGTTTACCCACCAGCCAGCCAGCCAGCCAGCCAGTCAGCCAGCCAACCAATCTACCATCCAACTATCTACCTACCTGATTGTCGCTACCTCTGCCTCTGCCTCTGCGTTGACTGTCTTCCTGCCTGCCTCGTTGCCTGACATGGCAATCCAATGAAGTTAATTAAATAAAAATAAAGCGACAGCAAACGGAATTGCAACGAAGCAACAACGACTGCAACGCAGAGTGGAGGTGGAGGTGGAGGTGGAGTGCAGCAAGGTGCGGCCAGGGAGTGACAACAGTCCAAAAGGTAAAATATACCCAACCAAAGTACCCAAAAAACAAGTAAGAAAGGAATATGGGTAAAGTAATGTTCGCCAAAGGAATGCCTGCGGTACGCCCACATCTATAGACGAGCACTCGTACAGCGGATCCCGGGCGATGTCAGTTGCTGAAAATCTCGCCAAGTAGATCACATGAACATGGAATGCCCAGCGACGCCCACAACGATGATGATGATGTGGATGATGAGTGGGCTAGAGCAAGGCCTAACAGGGACACAGATCAGGAGGAACACCCACATAATTATGAACTAGAAGTTGCCAGAGCTTGGAGGAACACACAGCAAAACTTTTCCTAGATTTCACATGGTTTCGAAATCGCTCATCAATCATGGCAAGAGTCAGCCTTAGATAATCATCTTTTACAGATTTGTATCCAGCTGAATATAAATTGTTATTTTCTAGAAAATGGGAGAAGTTTAGAGCAAAGAATTAAGCAGAAACTCCTATTAATTCTATTAATTTGTAATCAATTATTATATTTCCCCTTTAAAATGTTTTCAGCCTGTAAATTCCATAAACGTTTTCCACTTGAACTTCAAGTAGCTTAATTGATTTATTTTTATACTTTTTTGCATGATAAAAATCATTTAATATGTTGAGTGTTTGCCAATTGCTGCCATCGTTGACACCTCCAAGTGCCCATTAATGTCAACTCAATCAATAAGAAAATTGACTACAAAAACTGCACACAAAATAAGACGATTAAAAAATGTTGTTGCTTCCATGGAATAAGCTCTTTTTGTGGATGGGGAAAGAAGGTTTCGCCGAAAAAAGGTTGCGCCGCTTAACTTTCTTTTTGACAACGGTGGCAATGACAGGGAACAGGGTCGGAATTGGGTCGGAGACAGTTGCACGGCAACCCTAATCAGCGCTCGGCGCACTTGTGTTCGACGTTAGACGTCAATTAGGTGGGCCATGTACCCGCTCCCCTAAGCCTGTACCACTGAGTCACATCCAAAAAGATCAGACTAGAGCGGACTGAGTGAAATTTTCATCAATAAACGCCAAAACCATACGCAGATGCCAATGTAATAAGTGCCAAACGAGTATGCTCCATCAAGCAGACAAGTCAGTGGCTGGAGGGGAGAGCGGGTTGCAGCTCTGTCGTTGCTTTTTGAAGAACCTTTTGCATTTACATGTCAGGCACAGATGCCGACAATTAAAGCCCCCAGCAAAGAACGAGGAGACACCAACAGCAACAGCGATTGGGTTTGACCCCCGACCAAACCAGAACGAGACCCTAGATGAGGAGAGCCCATTGAAACAGCATTTTGACAAAGTGGCTGCTTAATTTTTCAATTGAAAGAGTCGAGGCAGTTGCAGGCCTCTGGCTCGGTCTATGGCAGCAGGATGAGTGTGGACAGCGTCAAGTGCCAACTGCTACCACAAAATGTTGTCACCGACCATGGATATGTGTGTGCGTGTGTGTGTGTGTGTGTGTGCGAGTGTGGCTGAGAGTGCGTGGGCGAGCGAGCGAGCCAAAAGTGTGCACTTGACTCACTCCAGAAACAAACAACAGCAGCAGCATCAACAGAAAAAAGCGAATGGAACACTTGATGTTGTCACAAACAGCACACGGGACGGGGTTTCAGGGTGAGAAAAAACGACTTGGGGAATGCCCTTTAAGACTAAAGGGCAACATGGCTCGTATCCCAGTATCTACGCTTACACCTTCCAATTAATAAACTTTTCCCACAATCCGGATTTTGAAATAGGTTTTCCAACGAATTGAATCATTTTTGACCCTATTTCGCAGAGCAGAAGTTCACATTGAAATCCCCGGATATCCATAGATTATCGAAACCACATAACGCGTCCCCCCCCCCCCCTTTTCAATGCCTAATCAGCCACATTGAAGGACTTTCCCGTCCGTTATCACAAGTTCCACACCATTTCACCCTTATGCAGAGGTTACGGGGGTGTATTGTATTTTCAAAAACGTTGTCTGCCAAATAAAATAATGAAAGGAACTCCAAGCACTCAAACAAATTGTCGTCGAATGGCAGTAACAAGTTTATAACTGTCCGGGTGTGCAATTGTGCCCATCTCAAAGCTCATTATGGTAATCTACGCAGGGATATACGTATACTATGAGGGACCTTTAAGGGACAGAGAGGCGGTAGGGAAAGGTACGCTCGAGAGAGTCTGCAAAGAGGAATTGGGGAAACTCAACTCTCTGT
>NW_022995748.1:4159912-4162432 GCF_900245975.1 Drosophila guanche
GACTTGGTGGGTGTCCCATAACAGCTGCCCGACTTCCCGCCAAATCAACAACAACAGCAACTACCAACAGAACTGAATGAAAGAGAGCGAAAAAAAAGAACCAACTTGAAGCCCCAAAAAAACACACACAAAAAATAACTGGAACCCGAACCCGTTTGTCTTTTGACTATGTAAGGACTGTGAGGGATATGCATGTATTGCTGGAGTGTGGGTAGTATTTGTACCCGCTAATCGTGCAGGCCATTGGGTGTATTGGATTCATGGTGATGGTTGTCATAATCCATCCAGAGATTAGCTTTGAAAGTCTTATAAGCAGTGGCCATTGTAGCCATTATCTTACCTGTCAAAAATAATGGTGATGCCATTTGCCATTGTCAATCGTTTCATTACGCGAATGCCTGCCTAATAATGGACTGCCCCAAATGATGGAACCCTTCTGGAATGGGGTATATTTTAGTCGCATTATCGACTCGATGGCTCGTTCTTGTTGTTGGTTAGCGAGCTGCTGTCGTTGCTCATAGTTTTGCTTATCTTTGCATAACTTTTGCATAATAAACCAGCCAGGAACAGGAACAGGCAGCAGCCGCACCATGCCCAAACCCACCAGCAGTAGGATAGAGGGGTATGGTGAGGAGTGTGGGGCACATATCTGATGGGTAGATGAGTTTTTTCGGGGGTATGCGAGCATAGTATGAGGAGAAATGCGTTCTTTTGTCATTGTTATGCCTTCGTTGGTTGGGTTGGGTTGGGTTGGGTTGGTTGCTCGGTCGCTCGGTCGCTGGCTGTTCCTCTTGTTGCTCGTTGTTGCTGCTGCCATGGTTTATGTATGCGCCAACACATATGCACAGTACCCGCAAATGCAAAAAGGGTGTACCAGGGCGCGGGGGCATACGACGAGTATTCTATATGGTAGGGTTCTCCGGGAGACATACATTCATATGCGTTGCCGAGTCAACAGCACGAAAATTCCACAAGTGAATGCACGAAAATCCAAACAAAACATCTGAGCAACGGCAAACACAAAACAAAACAACACAAAAAAAAAAAAACAAAACAAAAAGAGTAAAGAAAAACCGCAGGGAAAAAAGACGAAAAACAAAGAATTTTTTAAGAGGGATATTTGTTGGTTTTATTTTTTGGCTGAGGTCTGGTTGAGGGATTTGCCTGCATGGGTTTTTGGCTTTAATTTGGCATCCTCTTTTGTCACCAGCAGCAAGGATCTCAGGTCGGTGCTGGGAGCTGGAGTTTGCAGGGGAACACAGGGCAACACGGAGCGCAGCGGATTGGGTTGGAGTTGCAGTCTGTGGTCGCTGCTTATGTAAATTATTCAGCGCTTCGCTTGGGACAGCGCGGAGGGGAGTTGCAGAAGTGCAGAAGTGCAGAATGCCGGATCCAAAGTCAACAGCAGACTGATGATTTAATGCGAACCGCAGACTTTTGTCGAGCTAAGCATTTAATTGTTTTGAGGAGCTAGCTTAGCCCGCAGCGGAGTGCAGCCAGGAGGAGGGCTTGTACATCCATGGGTTCCCTTTTGGCTTGGCTCCTTTGAGAGTGTCGAGTGCCGTCATGTGGATGCCGGAGCTATGGCAATTTTGTGGAGCGTTCATGATTGGATTCTTATCAATTAATGGATTAATGTTCTTGTGGATCGAGCGGTGATGCTGCTGTGCACATCATGCATGCTGTGTTGGATATGTATATAGTATGAAGTAGATTTTAGGTAACTAATATGGTGAAATGTTTTTTTATTTTGCTTGAAAGATGGTAGGATTGGCTTGGAAAGTAAAAAATAATTTTGTTATGCAAATATTCAAAATATTGTATGGTTAAAACAATTCCATAACTCTGCCTTCCCCCTTCTTAATGCACTAAGGACAAAATTAGAGATGCTTTACGTACTGACAAAATAAGTTCCACCAATAGCAGAGCAACACCACTGTTATCAGCCCAGGTTAACAGCCTGTAACTGCAGTTAACGCTTACAGCGCACTGTTACCTCTCACACTGCACTGTTACCGCTTACAGCGCACTGTTGCCGCGCTCTCTGCACATTGTTGCCCTCGAGCAGCCTTTGCTTGTAAACTAATACTAATTACTTCTCAACCAGAGGAATGGACGTGAAAATATGATATGAATTATTACGAATATGTGTAGCTCTAATTCGTGTGCTCATCGTTGGTATTCTGAAACTGCAAAAACAATTCGCCCTCCCATTAACAACAAACATTCATTCATAGTTCCCTGACACATTAACATACTTCCTTCCGATGTATTCATCATACACACACACACACACACACCAAACAAATAATATTTTGGGCAACTTTGTTGCCTCGTCACTTCCCACGTATTATAAATTCCCCACAAAAGCATTTAAGCAATCTCAGAAATGCCTTCCCCAAGGCATTTCCCGCAAGCCTCCGCACTAACTAGCCTATTTTTCAAGTTAACCCCTTAGCGCGCAACCCCATTCATCAGGAGAGCTTCTGCGAGCACGACTTACGCCCAGAGATGGAGTTT